>NC_059221.1:29219898-29404898 GCF_020615455.1 Coregonus clupeaformis | reverse complement strand
ATGGTAACAAACAGCATGACAAGGTGTTATGGTTAGTATGCATCATGCACCAAATGTTGTTTATAAGTTGTGCATTTGTGCTCCCTTTCAGCTTGTAGGGCGAGGCTAGTCCAACTGTCTCCCAGTCTGCCTGCCTCCTTCTCTGGCTGCCGTCTCTGGGTAGTCAGTCAGTCAGGGGGCTGCCTGCTGGCGGAAGGAAGGAGACACACTGTAACATGTCGCCGCCGCTATTCAGCAAGCCAGACAAGCTGTCAATTTGAATAGGGAACGGCAATTTCAGCCGTGTTAATTTCCATAGTGCAATCACGCCAGTTAAATGGGACCATTTATGAGTTACTTAAGGTGCTGTAATTTTTGCATGAGTGCAGCATGTCTCTGTGCGGAGCTTATTATTACATGGTCCCAGGGCTCCCACAGTGAAAAAGCAGAAATTCATCTGCTTGCTCTGCCTTCATATTTAGCCTCACATTGAAGTGTTGTACTATTTTATTTTCAGGACAACCAGGACAAACAAATAAGGTCCACCAAGCAAAGACCTGATAAAAAATAAATGTATAAGAACGCTGTAAATGCAGAAATTGTTTGCTCAGTGGGATTAACGTCCAACTAGTCATTGACAACTGTGTGGAGTTTGGAGTTTGTGACAGGAACTATGTGAGCTTATTACAGTATTATAGACACTATGTCCTGGGATTTCCTGGGATCTTCTATGTAGAAGAACCTTAGCTTCTAACGACTATTGTGCGGCTTGTGAGCATCGTAGAGCAAAACAGGTTACATGCATGTTCGTGAGAGTCTCAGCTTTTCATAGATGGGTCATAATAGTTTGTAGCTCAAACCGTTTGGACTTTACAGACGTTTTTGTGAGAATAACCGTTTTCGGGATTCGCCCTTGTCTCACAAACATCGCTCCAGCTCAGCCCCCGTTAATCATACAGACTAATGGTTGGTATCAGTGGATGCAGAAGAACAACCCAGCAGTCTCAAACACACAATGTTTAAAAGCGGTTAGAAGTCCAAAATGCGCCAGCGTTACCGTGGGATTCAAGAGAGGGAAGTTAAGAGTACATTTACCATGGCACGGTGGCACAGGGGTGGTCAAACTGAGGACTGTGACTTTTTCTAGCTTGTCAGACGTGTATTGACCTCTTCGTCTCTAAAACACGAACAGAGGGAGTTAATAAAACATGAACATGCGTTAAGGGAGTTAGAGACGGAGACGGAGAGAGAGAGGCAGTCGGAGAGTCTCTGGCTAAGACGAAGAGAGAGCGATGCAGTCGGAGAGAATCTGGCTAAGACGAAGAGAGAGCGAGGCAGTCGGAGAGTCTCTGGCTAAGACGAAGAGAGAGAGCGAGGCAGTCGGAGAGTCTCTGGCTAAGACGAAGAGAGAGTGAGGCAGTCGGAGAGAATCTGGCTAAGACGAAGAGAGAGCGAGGCAGTCGGAGAGTCTCTGGCTAAGACGAAGAGAGAGAGAGGCAGTCGGAGAGTCTCTGGCTAAGATGAAGAGAGAGAGAGAGGCAGTCGGAGAGAATCTAGTTATGATGGAGCGAGAGAGAGAGGCAGTCGGAGAGAATCTGAGAGAGAGGCAGTCGGAGAGACTCTGGGTAAGACGAAAAGATGAGAGAGAGGCAGTCGGAGAGACTGGGTAAGACGAAGAGAGAGAGAGAGGCAGTCGGAGAGAATCTGGTTATGATGGAGAGAGAGAGAGAGGCAGTCGGAGAGAATCTGAGTGAGAGAGGCAGTCGGAGAGACTCTGGGTAAGACGAAGAGAGAGAGAGAGGCAGTCGGAGAGACTCTGGGTAAGACGGAGAGAGAGAGAGAGGCAGTCGGAGAGACTCTGGGTAAGACGAAGAGAGAGAGAGAGGCAGTCGGAGAGAATCTGAGAGAGAGGCAGTCGGAGAGACTGGTTAATCGATTGAATAAACAAGAGAGGTGTGCTGTAGTGTGTTCTGCTGTGTGCTGTAGTGTGTTCTGCTGTGTGCTGTGGACTATCATTGAATTTATTAGCTCATCAGCCCGTCTCTCTGCTGACCAGAGAACATAACAGAGAACACAGCACATCCATCCTGCCCTAGTGTTTACACTGTGGATAAAACCTCTAGTCCACCAACAATCCATCTCCAGAGTGGTGTGTTGGTGTGTGTGGATCGATGTGTATCGATGGAGTGTGTGTGTGGTGTGTGTATGGTGTGTGTGTGTGTGTGTGTGTGTTGAAGAGGTCATGGAGACACAGAGGGTTGGGTTGAGGAGTTATCATCAATCATTCAGCGCACCTACACCTTCTCTTAGTATGAAATACATGGCAATTAAAATGGGCTGCCCGGCCAATCTAACCCAGTTGGCAGATTTACATGATCTAACTAACTGATATCCTGTATCTGGGTCAGTTTTAGAGTTCTTCCACCATACTATTTTATCAGGGAGTAAGAGTGGAGAGAGAGAGCCAGAGTGAAAGCTTTGAAGAGCACAGGACAGAAACAGAGAGCGATATTATCAGGGATAGCTTCACCACGTTGGCTTCCTCATTGGAAGATGGCTGGCCTCTCTCTCCCCTCTGGTATGAAAAACACAATGATTAAATTGGGAAAAGAAGGGCAGATCTTGTCCAGGATCTACCCGACAGCAACCTCCGACAGCAACCTGTCAGGTGGCTTTGATAGGATCCAATTAATTCCTGTGCAGATAAAATGATGATGAATTGCAGTGGTGCAGCAGTGCGACTGGCAGCCCTGGGATCACCGCAGGTCCATTTAACTGGGGGAGAAAAGGAAATGGTAGTAAAGGGTGAGGAGGAAAGGATGGGTCATCTAATGAGATGAGGGAACAGAGGAAAACAGCTGTAGGGTAGTGTTTTATATAGGGCAGAAGGAGAGAGATGGAGAGAGAGGGAGAGGTGGGGAGAGAGACAGAAGGAGAGCGAGATAGAGAGCGAAAGAGATGGAGAACAACAGAGAGGAAGAGAGAGGGAGCAAGGGAGAGAGAAGGGGTTTATGTTACAGAACACAACGTGAGGTGGTTGGCCCCAGCATCATGCTCCATGCTCTGGTGGCGGTGCAGCTGCCACTACTGCCGTTTGTTAATTCCATGCACGGTAGTATAATGGTGTCAGAGCTCCCCTGCAGAGCAGTCCCCATCCACCCTCCACCACCACCATGGACCCAGGGCTGGAGAGAAAAGGTTGAGCCACTTAACTGTAAACTGCCTAATGCTTGCTGCTTGGTGCTGTGCTTCCTCCATGCCTCAGAGCCCATCGGTTGGGAGAACAAAACACACACAGACTCCACAGGGTTTCTTTCTGTTTTTATTTCAACATGGGTGGAAAAAATTGCGCAAATATGACTGTGCGACTGTTTACAATATCCTTATTTGACATTGCTCAGAGAAGGATGTTTGGAAGAGCATTATTACATTTACATTTTACATTTTAGTCATTTAGCAGACGCTCTTATCCAGAGCGAATTACAGGAGCAATTAGGGTTAAGTGCCTTGCTCAAGGGCACATCGACAGATTTTTCACCTAGTCGGCTCGGGGATTAGAACCAGCGACCTTTCGGTTACTGGCACAACGCTCTTACCCACTAAGCTACCTGCCGCCCCATTATGTTTGCTATTAGCATGTATTATCTGTGTAGTACTTCCACAGCCCAGTCTGGCCATGTCACAGATCAGAGAAGGATAGAGCCAATAAGACTTGTTCAGTAAATGTATGCATTATTGAACCCATTGTATTTAACACACAATCACACACACACACACACACCAGGAACATACAGTGGGGAAAATTTTTATTTAGTCAGCCACCAATTGTGCAATTTCTCCCACTTAAAAAGATGAGAGAGGCCTGTAATTTTCATCATAGGTACACGTCAACTATGACAGACAAATTGAGGAAAAAAAATCCAGAAAATCACATTGTAGGATTTTTAATGAATTTATTTGCAAATTATGGTGGAAAATAAGTATTTGGTCACCCACAAACAAGCAAGATTTCTGGCTCTCACAGACCTGTAACTTCTTCTTTAAGAGGCTCCTCTGTCCTCCACTCCTTACCTGTATTAATGGCACCTGTTTGAACTTGTTATCAGTATAAAAGACACCTGTCCACAACCTCAAACAGTCACACTCCAAACTCCACTATGGCCAAGACCAAAGAGCTGTCAAAGGACACCAGAAACAAAATTGTAGACCTGCACCAGGCTGGGAAGACTGAATCTGCAATAGGTAAGCAGCTTGGTTTGAAGAAATCAACTGTGGGAGCAATTATTAGGAAATGGAAGACATACAAGACCACTGATAATCTCCCTCGATCTGGGGCTCCACGCAAGATCTCACCCCGTGGGGTCAAAATGATCACAAGAACGGTGAGCAAAAATCCCAGAACCACACGGGGGGACCTAGTGAATGACCTGCAGAGAGCTGGGACCAAAGGAACAAAGCCTACCATCAGTAACACACTACGCCGCCAGGGACTCAAATCCTGCAGTGCCAGACGTGTCCCCCTGCTTAAGCCAGTACATGTCCAGGCCCGTCTGAAGTTTGCTAGAGTGCATTTGGATGATCCAGAAGAGGATTGGGAGAATGTCATATGGTCAGATGAAACCAAAATATAACTTTTTGGTAAAAACTCAACTCGTCGTGTTTGGAGGACAAAGAATGCTGAGTTGCATCCAAAGAACACCATACCTACTGTGAAGCATGGGGGTGGAAACATCATGCTTTGGGGCGGTTTTTCTGCAAAGGGACCAGGACGACTGATCCATGTAAAGGAAAGAATGAATGGGGCCATGTATCGTGAGATTTTGAGTGAAAACCTCCTTCCATCAGCAAGGGCATTGAAGATGAAACGTGGCTGGGTCTTTCAGCATGACAATGATCCCAAACACACCGCCCGGGCAACGAAGGAGTGGCTTCGTAAGAAGCATTTCAAGGTCCTGGAGTGGCCTAGCCAGTCTCCAGATCTCAACCCCATAGAAAATCTTTGGAGGGAGTTTAAAGTCCGTGTTGCCCAGCGACAGCCCCAAAACATCACTGCTCTAGAGGAGATCTGCATGGAGGAATGGGCCAAAATACCAGCAACAGTGTGTGAAAACCTTGTGAAGACTTACAGGAAACGTTTGACCTGTGTCATTGCCAACAAAGGGTATATAACAAAGTATTGAGAAACTTTTGTTATTGACCAAATACTTATTTTCCACCATAATTTGCAAATAAATTCATCAAAAATCCTACAATGTGATTTTCTGGAGAAAAAAAATCTCATTTTGTCTGTCATAGTTGACGTGTACAAATGATGAAAATTACAGGCCTCTCTCATCTTTTTAAGTGGGAGAACTTGCACAATTGGTGGCTGACTAAATACTTTTTTCCCCCACTGTACACTCTCACATGCCTCGATACACATTCATGCACACATGTTGGCTGGTCCTCACTACATGTTCGTCGTCAAACCCACTGGCTCCAGGCCATCTATAAATCACTGCTAGGCAAATCCCTGCCTTATCTTAGCTCATTGGTCACCATAGCAGCACCCACCCGTAGTCTGCGCTCCAGCAGGTATATCTCACTGGTCATCCCCAAAGCCAACACCTCCTTTGGCCGCCATTCCTTCCAGTTCTCTGCTGCCAATGACTGGAACGAATTGCAAAAATCTCTGAAGCTGGAGACTCTTATCTCCCTCACTAACTTTAAGCATCAGTTGTCAGAGCACCTTACCGATCACTGCACCTGTACACAGCCCATCTGAAATTAGCCCACCCAACTACCTCATCCCTATATTGTTATTTATTTTGCTCTTTTGCACCCCAGTATCTCTATTTGCACATCATCTCTTGCACATCTAGCATTCCAGTGTTAATTTTAATTGTAATTATTTTGCACTATAGCCTATGTATTGCCTTACCTCCATAACTTGCTACATTTGCACACACTGTATATATATTTTCTGTTGTATTTTTTGACTTTATGTTTTTTTACCCCATATGTAACTCTGTGTTGTTGTTTTTATCGCACTGCTTTGCTTTATCTTGGCCAGGTCGCAGTTGTAAATGAGAACTTGTTCTCAACTGGCTTACCTGGTTAAATAAAGGTGAAAAAAAAAAATAATAATAATAATAATAAGCACATACAGTATACTGCATGTATATAGTTCTCCAGTGGGGTTTGAAAGCCCAGAATCAGATATATGGAAAAGCATCACATGATCCTCACTCTAATCAGCTGTATCAGACTCAGGACTGGTAGCATCTTCACTCTAATCAGCTGTATCAGACTCAGGACTGGTAGCATCTTCGCTCTAATCAGCTGTATCAGACTCAGGACTGGTAGCATCTTCACTCTAATCAGCTGTATCAGGCTCAGGACTGGTAGCATCTTCACTCTAATCAGCTGTATCAGACTCAGGACTGGTAGCATCTTCACTCTAATCAGCTGTATCAGACTCAGGACTGGTAGCATCTTCACTCTAATCAGCTGGATCAGACTCAGGACTGGTAGCATCTTCACTCTAATCAGCTGTATCATACTCAGGACTGGTAGCATCTTCACTCTAATCAGCTGTATCATACTCAGGACTGGTAGCATCTTCACTCTAATCAGCTGTATCAGACTGTAATCGGGCGGCAGGTAGCTTAGTGGTTAAGAGCGTTGTACCAGTAACCGAAAGGTCGCTGGTTCTAATCCCCAAGCCGACTAGGTGAAAAATCTGTCGATGTGCCCTTGAGCAAGGCACTTAACCCTAATTGCTCCTGTAAGTCGCTCTGGATAAGAGCGTCTGCTAAATGACCTATTTTTTTATTTAATCAGTAGCATCAGCACAATATTGGCCCATTTATAAGTGATTTATGATAGAACCAGTACTGTGTGTGTATCTAGATTCTGGTAGACATTCATTAATTTACATTACAGAAGCATGCTAACATTCAGGTACACCCACAGAGACATACACACTCCATATAATAAGAAATATTTTATGCAGCAACTTAATTTGATTCACTTCAAATGCTGCTGGGGTATGTTGCATTGTCTCATACATGGAATAGAAATTCTACTAAGAAAAAGAAAGAAATGGAGCGATGGCATAAAGAAGGGAAGGGGCTTTCTCAGTATCATAGGGGAGCTGGGAGCGGATCCCTCGTTGATGTTTCATTTTTAATCACACGCTCAGGTATCCCTTCAAAATGACTAATTATCTACAGGTGACCTGCAGTAAAAGCACTAGGTTCTTCCCCCTCTCCCGAGAAGCATCTGGCCTGTTTTGTTAACATTGGCACTTTTAAGCCCAACAGACAAGTTATATCCAGCCTACGCACACACACACTCACCCACACATACTCACGCACGCACGCACGCATGCACACACACACACCAGCACACTCTCCGCTCTATATGAATAGCCCAGTGCAATCAATCCGAGGAGACAATTTATGAAGAGGAAAGATGATAAAGATGAAGTGCTGGTTCATGTATGTTGTTTCTAATGAGGTCAGGGACATGTTTCTGCTCACCTTGTGCTTTAGTTTTCTCCTTGGGGTCTCCTGGGTTTTCTCTGTTCGCATGGCAAATTAATTACACACAACAGCCTCCACACACCAGGACAGGACATAGTAATGAGCCTGATTACTCATCTTGGAACAAAGTATGAGCAGAGAAGAGCAGAGAGGAGATGAGAGGTACAGAGAGGAACAAGAGGCACAGAGAGGAACAGAGAGGAACAGAGAGGATCAGAGAGGAACAAGAAGAACAGAGAGGAGCCGAGAGGTACCGAGAGGAGCAGTGAGGACCAGAGAGGAACAAGAAGCACAGAGAGGAACAGAGAGGAACTGAGAGGCACAGAGAGGAGCAGAGAGGAACAGAGAGGAACAAGAGAGGAACCGAGAGGAACAGAGAGGAGCAGAGAGGAACACGAAGAACGGAGAGAAGCAGAGAGTAACAGAGAGGTACAAGAGGAGCAGAGAGGAGCAGAGAGGCACAGAGAGAAACAAGAGGGACGGGGGGAACAAGAGGAACAGAGAGGAGCAGAGAGGAACAGAGAGGAACAAGAAGAACAGAGAGGAGCCGAGAGGAACAGAGAGGAGTAGAGAGGAGCAGCGAGGAACAGAGAGGGACAAGAGGCACAGAGTGGAACAAGAGGAACCGAGAGGAACAGAGAGGAGCAGAGAGGAACATGAAGAACGGAGAGAAGCAGAGAGTAACAGAGAGGTACAAGAGGAGCAGAGAGGAGCAGAGAGGAACAGAGAGGAACAGAGAGAAACAAGAGGGACAGGGGGGAACAAGAGGAACAGAGAGGAGCAGAGAGGAACAGAGAGGAACAAGAAGAACAGCGAGGAGCAGAGAGGAACACAGAGGAACAGAGAGGAACAAGAGGAACCGAGAGGAACAGAGAGGAGTAGAGAGGAGCAGCGAGGAACAGAGAGGAACAAGAGGTACAGAGTGGAACAAGAGGAACCCAAAGGAACAGAGAGGAACAGAGAGGAACAGAGTTGAACAAGAGGAACCGAGAGGAACAGAGAGGAGCAGAGAGGCACAGAGAGGAACACAAAGGAACAGAGAGGAACAGAGGAACAAGAGGAACCGAGAGGAACAGAGAGGAGTAGAGAGGAGCACCGAGGAACAGAGAGGAACAAGAGGTACAGAGTGGAACAAGAGGAACCGAGAGGAACAGAGAGGAGCAGAGAGGAACAGAGAGGAACAGAGAGGAACAGAGAGGAACAGAGTTGAACAAGAGGAACCGAGAGGAACAGAGAGGAGCAGAGAGGAACAGAGAGGAACACAAAGGAACAGAGAGGAACAGAGGAACAAGAGGAACCGAGAGGAACAGAGAGGAGTAGAGAGGAGCACCGAGGAACAGAGAGGGACAAGAGGAACAGAGAGGAGCAGAGAAGTACAGAGAGGAACAGAGAGGAACAAGAAGCACAGAGATGAACAGAGAGGAACAGAGAGGAACAAGAGGAACAGAGGTAAACAAGAGGTACAGAGGGGAACAAGAGAGGAACAAGAGGAGTAGAGAGGAGCAGCGAGGTACAGAGAGGAACAAGAGGAACAGAGAAGTACAGAGAGGAACAGAGAGGAACAAGAGGACCAGGGGGGAACAAGAGGAACAGAGGGGAACAAGAGAGGGACAGAGAGGATCAAGAGAAACAGAGGGGAACAAGAAAAACAGAGAGGAATAGAGGGGAACAGTGAGGAGCAAGAGGAACAGAGAGGTACAAAGAGGAACAGAGGGGAACAAGAGAGGAACAAGAGGACCAGAGAGGCACAAGAGGACCAGAGAGGCACAGAGGGGAACAGAGAGGAACAAGAGAGAAACAAGAGGTACAGAGGGGAACAAGAGAGGGACAAGAGGAGTAGAGAGGAGCAGCGAGGGACAGAGAGGAACAAGAGGAGCAGAGAAGTACAGAGAGGAACAGAGAGGAACAAGAGGGCCAGGGGGAAACAAGAGGTACAGAGGGGAACAAGAGAGGAACAAGAGGAGTAGAGAGGAGCAGCGAGGAACAGAGAGGAACAGAGAGGAGCAGAGAAGTACAGAGAGGAACAGAGAGGAACAAGAGGGCCAGGGGGGAACAAGAGGAACAGAGGGGAACAAGAGAAACAGAGAGGAACAGAGGGGAACAGTGAGGAGCAAGAGGCACAGAGAGGAACAAAGAGGAACAGAGGGGAACAAGAGAGGACCAAGAGGACCAGAGAGGCACAAGAGGACCAGAGAGGCACAGAGGGGAACAGAGGGGAACAGAGGGGAACATAGAGGAACAAGAGGAACAGAGGGAAACAAGAGGTACAGAGGGGAACAAGAGAGGAACAAGAGGGACAGAGAGGAACAGAGAGGAACAGAAAGGAACAGAGAGGAACAGAGAGGAACAGAGAGGAACAAGAGGGACAGGGGGGAACAAGAGGGACAGAGAGGAGCAGAAAGGAACAGAGAGGAACAAGAAGAACAGAGAGGAGCCGAGAGGAGCAGAGAGGCACACAGAGGAACAGAGAGGAACAAGAGGAACCGAGAGGAACAGAGAGGAGTAGAGAAGAGCAGCAAGGAACAGAGAGGAACAAGAGGAACAGAGTGGAACAAGAGGCACCGAGAGACACAGAGAGGAGCAGAGAGGAACACAAAGGAACAGAGAGGAGCAGAGAAGAACAGAGTGGAACAAGAGGAACAGAGAGGAACACAAAGAAACAGAGAGGAACAGAGGAACCGAGAGGAACAGAGAGGAGTAGAGAGGAGCACCGAGGAACAGAGAGGAACAAGAGGAACAGAGAGGAGCAGAGAAGTACAGAAAGGCACAGAGAGGAACAAGAGGGACAGGGGGGAACAAGAGGAACAGAGGGGAATAAGAGAGGAACCGAGAGGATCAAGAGAAACAGAGGGGAACAAGAGAAACAGAGAGGAACAGAGGGGAACAGTTAGGAGCAAGAGGAACAGAGAGGAACAAAGAGGTACAGAGGGGAACAAGAGAGGAACAAGAGGACCAGAGAGGCACAAGAGGACCAGAGAGGCACAGAGGGGAACAGAGGGGAACAGAGAGGAACAAGAGGAACAGAGGGAAACAAGAGGTACAAAGGGGAACAAGAGGGACAGAGAGGAACAGAGAGGAACAGAGAGGAACAGGAAAGGAGCAGAGAAGAGCAGAGAGGAACACAGAGGAACACAGAGGAACAGAGAGGAACAGAGAGGAGCAGAGAGGAACAGAGAGAAACAGAGAGGAACGGAAAGGAACAGAGAAGAGCAGAGAGGAGCAGAGCCTACAGTATAATATCCTCACAGCAGAGCCCATCTAGGTGTGAAGAAGACACTCATCCTGGCTCTCTCCTGTCCTGGCTCTGCCTGGTCCTGCACTACAAAACCTGACTGGTGTCAGTAAATGACATGGCGTCGGGTTGGTGTCACGCTGGCGTCATGGTGTTATCGGCATGTTGTAAACGGGCACATGAATAAAGCATGGCGGTGGTGGCGAGGAGAACAGGGCATCCCAGTGTTTGGTGGCCGTTGTGTCGCGGGCGGACTAATCGTGGCCTTTAAAGTTTAATGTGGGCCTACCACAGAGAAGCATCAGGAGCAGGGTTAGAGTGCCGGAGCCCAACGCCTCCTCTCATTAAAGATGTATGGGCATCATGCTGCTGGAGTAGGGTAGGGAGCTGGGGCTGGGTTGCTATGTTGGGATCCCATGTCCTGCCCAGATTGTATTAGAGCAACAGTTTAGTGTTGTGATTTAACAGACCAGAGTGGTTGAGGTCAAAATGGCCAAATGGGTTCTTGTAACAGAGCCAAGGGAAAGTGTTGATGTAGATTGAGTTAAATTAGGACCAGAGTGTTCAGGTCAGATCACTGAATAAGGCTGTAAATACAACTAAAATAAACAAAATTAACAATGCAGAATAGACTATTGTTAATTGAGTGGGTTGGGGGTTGACCTTTATGGCCAGGCTATGTGTGGGTTGGTGGTTGGAGGCTGGGTGAAAGGGTGAAGGGTTAGACCTCAGCCCACACTCCTCTAACTGGGTGCCCAATGGGAGGAGGCACAGGGCTGTGAGGAGGAGGTGCAGGACCTACATGAGACGTGTCAGGGAACAAATTGAAAATGCCAATTTCACTTACTCCACGGCATAGCTCTTCACGCCTAAATTCTGCCACTTATTTCATGTGTAAATGAATAGCCTCCACACAGTCATTTAGATCCTTCCCTCCCCTCAGGTCAACCAATACCTCTGGATGCACTGGATGTGTAGTATTTGTATTAGAAACCTGATATGTGTGTGTGTTTGTGTCTGTTTGTGAGAAAGTGAGGTTGTGTTTTTGGTCTCCATACCAGACATGGATACATGTTTCTGAGTGCAAGTTTGTGATGTTCTCTTCCTCCTCTTTCTCTTACTCCCTCCATCATATCGATCTGGCTCTGGCTCACATAATGTTGTGAATACTGACACTGAATGTTCAGGTTCTGTGAGGCCTGTAGATACTGACACTGAATGTTCAGGTTCTGTGAGGCCTGTAGATACTGACACTGAATGTTCAGGTTCTGTGAGACCTGTAGATACTGACCAACTTTTGTTTCTTTCCCTCTCCCTCGTTTCAGTATGACTATGAGGGTAATGACATCAGTGACCTGCCTGTGGATCTCTCTGTGGTGTGGAATGGCAACCAAGTCATCGACAACCCCTTCAACATACAAGGTAAAAACCTGTCTCCTCTTCTCCACATCCTCCCTTGTTCCCTCCTCTCCTCTCTCACCTCCTCGCTACACTTTTTTAAATCCCTAAGATCCGATTGGAGGAGCCTCTTCTTCTCCAACAGCACGTCTTTGAAAGGGAATTAAAGTGTTTGTACGCATGGCTACGCCTCTTGCTAGGGCCCGCTGGGTTCAATAACGCTTATCTCTCTTAGCACTGTTTGCAGTAACTCTGACGCGCCCCTCCAAAACAACACGCAGCAGACGAATAGAGTGTTGATAAATAAATAAAGAGAGGGATGGATGGAAGTTGTGGAGGAGAACACGGTTTGGGCCTTTAATTCTCTGTGATCTGGCTGGTCTGGGGTCAGATCCTACTATTGCTGCTCAGGAGGCTCATTCTGCTGGATGGAGAGCCAGGTCTCAGTCATCACTAGGGAACAGAGATAGTCGAGTAGCACTGTCTTTAAGATAAGCCTGCTAGTTGATAACACATGGAGCTGACGTTATGCTTTACCAATGGGGTATGGATGGATGCAGCAGGAGATACATTTCCCCACCATGTGGCATAGCTGGGTGTAAACCCTAACTAGGATTAGTTAGTTGATACCTTTTCTAACATATTTAGCTGGCAGAGAGAAAAGACAGAAGTAATATATTATAATGATGTCTCCCTTACCCTTCTGTTGTTTTCCAGATACCCCACTCCGATCATTGGATCAAGGTTATATGATCTGAACACACTGCACACACTTTTTGTCCAATTGCGTTTATCGCTTGGCCTCATTTGTTTAATTGCCGTTTGCGGCCCTCTTTCTGCATATTGGTGTTGTGGTGGCTGGGCCTTTACAAGGCTGAAGCCTGGCTCTAGTCTAAAGTGTCTGTCTGACTGCTCTAAAAGCCTTGACATGAAAGGATTGTGGATTAAATTGACCCCTCTCTCTCAGTAATGTAAGATAAGTAGAGGTTTTAACAAGCAGACAGTGGGACATCATGTCCTTTAGCATCACCTTGGATGCTGAGACCCTCTATATTCTACTCCGTCTGCGGTTTTTCACAAACTCCGGAACTACACACCCAATTTCTCCTGTTGGAATACAATGTTTTCCATAGAAACATCTTTTAAAGCTGGAACAGAAATTAAGAATATAAATGTTCTTAGTGACTGCTGTGCAGAGGCCAGTTACATTGTGCTCTGCCCAAACTTCCACGCTTAATTTGACATGTTGAAACTTCCCCAAACTAAATGTTAAACTAGCCCTGCTAATTCAAGCCATACAAAGACCTTCCCCTCCCTTTCCCCACCGTTTCCTGTGTTCTTCTCTCTTTTTTCTCTCTCTCCCTCCTTCTCCTCCCTCCCTCCCTCATTCCATGAATCACAGTGAATTATCCATCTCTGCCAGACTGCCCGAGAAAGCCCAGCTTTGCCCAGGTGTAAAGTGGAAATGTTAATGTAATTAAATAATTCATTTGGTTCAGTTTAATTAGCAGAGCGCTACTTTTGAGCTTTGCCGTGTCAAATCAGATTATCAGGCAGGGCTGCAGCAGGCGGATGGATATGCAATCTCCTTTGAAGTCCTGTGGCCGTCTGTCTGTGGAGCGCCGTGCTGTTTGTTTTTCACCCTCTCTCTCATTTCCTTCTCTCTACCTCTGCTTTCTCTCTCTCTCCTTCTCTCTCTTTTTCTCCCTCTCTCTCTTACCAATATTTTCTCTCTCTCACGCACTCTCTATTTATCTCTTTCTCTCTCCTTCTTTCTCTCACTCTGCCACAGGGGAATATGGACCTGCTATCCCTCGCTAGTTATCTCTAAAATATAACAATTCCTACTGCTAATTCCTCATTCTTTCAAAAGCATAATTCTGAGTACTAGTGCCCCCCCCACCCCCCCCCCCTCCAACAACAAGGTGTTTTATTTTTCTTTGTTAGTTTCTTGTTTTTCACACAACAGCATGAAGGTGAAATGGAAGGTGTTGAAACTTAAAGTTATTCTCACACAACAATGTAACAATGAATGCATTGCCTGTGAGACTCAACTTTATCTCTCTCTCTCTGTTTCTCAGCCCATCTGTATAAGTGCTATGCGCTGAGAGACAGCTGTGGGATGTGTCTGAAGGCTGACCCCAGGTTTGAGTGTGGCTGGTGTGTCCAGGAGAAGAAGTGTTCTCTGAGACAGGAGTGTGCCCCGCTGGAGAGCAACTGGATGCATGCCACCGCCGGCAACAGCCGCTGCACACACCCCAAGATCACCAAGGTGAGACTGTGTGTGTGTGTGTCTGTGTGTGTGTGCGTGCGTGCATTCATGTGTGTAGGATCCAGTTGGATCTATTGCGTAGCTGGATTGGAGATACGGGCAGACAGATGTCGTCAGTGAGCGGTGGCCATCTGTTGCTCTGTGCCGCAGTGAAGATCTACTGCTGGCTGTGTAATAGACTATTGTTATCTCTCTCTCTCTTTCTCTCTCTCTCTCTCTCTCTCTCTCTCTCTCTCTCTCTCTCTCTCTCTCTCTCTCTCTCTCTCTCTCTCTCTCTCTCTCTCTCTCTCTCTCTCTCTCTCTCTCTCTCTCTCTCTCTCTCTCTCTCTCTCTCTCTCTCTCTCTCTCTCTCTCTCTCTCTCCTGTTTTCGCCTTTCTCTCGCTCTAGTGCTAAACCTCTGTGTTTATAGCTGATTACATCCATGACACCTACCCACAGCAACGAGCCTAGCCCACACAACATCTACTCCTGTTTTAACCTCACCCAAATTACTTGAAGAGCCATTCACAAATCCAGCTCATTTCCTCCATTATTGCTATTTACAGTATATTTGCTGTACCTGACACCTTGCTGGGAGGCAAGCGTTGTGTGAGTCTGTCTGCATGTGTCTGTGTACTGTTTCAGCGCGTTATAAATCTCAGATATTGGATAATTGGCACTGGCAGAGGAACTAATCCCTCCACGATGCCTGCTCCTCTCTCTCTCTCTCTCTCTCTCTCTCTATCTCTCTCTATCTCGCTCTCTCTCTATCTCTCGCTACACTTATCTCCCAGGGACAAGGACACAAGACAAGTAGAGGAAGGAGGGAAGGAAGGAAGGAAAGGGAAGGAAATTCTGCTGTGAAGAGAATTGGGTGATTCCTCACGAAACTAGAACAACACAAGACCATGATTTTGGGGATTTTCACATAATGTAATCCCAAGAAGGGTCCTTTGGAGGAAGGAAGGTTGACATATATTTTACATTTGTATCTTAAAGTATAATTGATAAATAATTAATTGAAGTTAGCACACTTGTGACATTTTGGACTTACCCAGGCCTCCTTTAAGACTCCATAATGTTTCATTTGTATGTGCTACAAAGGAAGAATTGATGTCATATGAAGCTTTACTGCTTATTCTGTAATATGAGTAGTGTTTTGATTTCAATAGAACTAATCTTACATAAATGTATGAATATTGAAAAAGATTGACATGAATATTGAAAATATACCATTTTGGATTTGGCTATTTTAAAAAAATATATTGTTGGACATAATATACTCTACAAGTGATAACCCATTTTATAAAGAGAAATTGGCATAGTAAAAAAGAACATTGTTATTAAAATCATAATACTCATATTACAGAGCAAGCGGTAAAGCTTCATATAGCACGTTTTGCTTTGTAGCACCTACAGATAAACAGGCCGCAATATCACAAATATTCCAACTTCAATTAATTATTCCTCAATTATACTTTAAGATACAAATGTCAAATATATGTCAACAATTCTTCCTCCAAAGGATCATTCTATGTGTAACATTTTGTGAAAATCCCCAAAATCATGGTCTTGTTATGTACTAGATTCGTGAGGAATCACCCAATTATTACATAGAAATGCTGCATTTTTTACACCTTGATAGGTCATTGTGTCATTCGGTAGTGATCTCTCTCTCTCTCTCTGAAATAGCACCCTATGTTCATGAAAGCTCAAAGGCGCCTGCTCTGTGATATGGTTGTAAACAGAAGAGGACCTTGACTCTGTCCTTGTTAACACATTTGTATTATTATGTTACGTCAACCTATACTAACGACAACTTCGACATCTCTTTCTCCTTTTCACATTGTCTCCATCTTTCTCTCTCTCTCTCTCTCTCTCTCTCTCTCTCTCTCTCTCTCTCTCTCTCTCTCTCTCTCTCTCTCTCTCTCTCTCTCTCTCTCTCTCTCTCTCTCTCTCTCTCTCTCTCTCTCCCTCTCTCTCTCTCTCTCTCTCTCTCTCTCTCTCTCTCTCTCTCTCTCTCTCTCTCTCTCTCTCTCTCTCTCTCTCTCTCTCTCTCTCTCTCTCTCTCTCTCTCTCTCTCTCTCTCTCTCTCTCTCTCTCTCTCTCTCTCTCTCTCTCGCTCTTTCTCTCTCCCTCCCTCTCTATGTCTGTCTCTCTTTATTCATATGATGGGGATTGTGTGCGTCAGTATATTAGCAGGTGGATTAGCTTGTAATTTCATTTGGAATATTAGAGTATTTAACCAGGATTTTCCAGCTCTTTCTTTATTGCACTAGGAGCCCCAGAGTGGTGAAAGTAATTGAATTCTCTTTCTCTTCCTCCTCATTGTCTCTCAATAAGGAGCATCTCATGAATTTTGACTGCCGTCTCGACTGCTAGTTAGTACTCAGAGGGCCCAAACATCCCACCTTCCCCTTCCAATCCATCACAAACAGGTCTGAATAGCTCCAACACCCCTCTCTTTTCCCCCTCTCACTCTGGAGGAATGGGTAAGACAAAGTGTTGGAATGAGGCTACGTCTGATAAGGGGAGGGGAGGACAGACTCCCCGGAGTCCCCCCCTAGCATCTCTCCCCCCATAATAACCAACTCTGCCGCTCTCTCTCCCTCTCCATCCCTCCCTCAGCCTAGGCTGGTGCTCTCTTATTGGGTGTGTGTGTGAGTGTGTGTGTGTGAGTTGTCTCAGATAAATATTATATCAGAGTGAATGCTGGGAGGGAGTGGGTAGGGGGAATGTTCCTGAGCGTCTTATTATATTTTTATCCTCCAACCCCCTTGTTAGAGAGCATCTCTGATTTGCTTTGACACTTCAGCATGTAAAATATACATCTGTTGTTGTTCTGCGGTGTGTGAGGGTAGTCTTGTTTTATTCAGAGGAAGAGGGGGATGTGATTAGAAAGAGAGAAGTGGATTGAGAGGGTTGTAAAGAAAGTGAAGAACTAAAGGAGGTGGAGTAATGGTGGAGTGGAGCTTAGCACATTGAGTTAAGGATTGTTCAGAGTATAATCTAGCTCCAGTATGTTCCTGCTGTGGCTAAAATCCATCTCCAACCGTCAGCACTTGTCCATGTTTCAATCCAAGTGGAACCATGAGGTATTCCGCTGTATAAGTGGGCTCTCGTTTGTCCCTATGCAAATTATCTTCCTCTCTCTCTCTCTCTCTCTCTCTCTCTCTCTCACTTTCTCTCTCTCTGTCACTCTCTCTCTCTCTCTCTATCGCTCTCTCTCTCACTCTTTCTCTCACTCTCTCTCACTTTCTCTCTCTCTCTCTCCCTCTCTCTTCTCTCTCTCTCTCACTCTCTCTCTCTCTCTCTCTCTCTCTCTCTCTCTGCTCTCTCTCTCTATCGCGCTCTCTCTCTACTCTTTCTCTCACTCTCTCGCTCTCTCTCTCTCTCTCTCTCTCTCTCTCTCTCTCTCGCTCTCTCTCTCTCTCTCTCTCTCTCTCCTCGCTCTCTCCTCACTCTCTTCCTCTCTCTCTCTCCTCTCTCTCCCTCTCTCTCTCTCTCTCTCTCTCTCTCTCTCTCTCTCTCTCTCTCTCTCTCTCTCTCTCTCTCTCTCTCTCTCTCTCTCTCTCTCTTTCTCTTTCTCTCACTCTCTCCTCTCGTTCTGTCAGGGAGTGTGTGTGTGTGTGTGAGGGTGGGGGGGGGGGTTCATGTGAAATAACCCCTCTGAAACCAATTAAAACACGCTACTTTACTGTTGTAACTCTCATTGGCAGAGTTCAGTGTTCAGAGGCTTGTGTTTTCCTCATGCCAGGTCCTAGGGGTTCCTAGGGGTAGGAGAGTCAGACTGAGAACTCATAAGATTAGCAAACATCTAGAAAGGCTATATAACACAGAGGCCTCTGAAGGTCACAGACAATGTGTGTGTCTCAGACCCTAGGAGGCTAAAGGTGTGTTTACAGTGTTCTCAGAGGGAGAGGATATAGGATAAAAAGAAGGAACCAAAGGACATCTGCTCCACCATTCATTTTGTTTTAGTTGTTATTATGGGTATAAGAGCCGCCCCTCAGCCTCACTCCCCTCACAACAAACCACTCACTCTCCCCTGACAAATAATGTGCCACACAATTTGGCAATGTCAGGGTAGGTTCATACTGTATTTGTCGCTATACTACATAGGCCCTACTGGCCTTCCCTAAACTATGTTAACTATGTGTTGAGTGGTTCCAGAAACAGAGTCCCTACCATTGCCTGATGACATAACTGCCATCCTTCACCAGCTTCTCCTTGAACACTAACCACCCAGTTTACAGCCTGCCTCATGTGGCCCTGGTTCCCAGTCCAACCACAGCGGCGTCACCCTGCTTCACACAGGCTTTTAGCTACCAATGCCATGTCATCATGTGGTAGAGGCATAGTGCTGGGACTGAGTGAGGTTAGTCTGCCTGTGAGAGCCTGGCCACTGGGGTTGCTCCTGTGGCCACTACAGAGCCCAGGCATGGCCAGCCAATGAAACGCCACCATGCCTTGGGACACGTCAGGGTGCCGTTTCCCCGACATGCTCTGCCCAGCCAACCATGTGGTGAAACAGGCAGCCAGTGAGATTACCCATAATTACCTTGTGATGGTTGTTAGAGGCCGCCTCCCGGACGCTGCCGCCTCACATCAGTCACCATATTTGTTTTGTCATGCCACACCTGTCCTCGTTACAGGGAGTAATTTGGCTAAATAAATCACATTATGGCACTGCTGTGCGGCACGTTGCTACAGAGTGATGACGTGGGAGCCGGTGTAATACGTTTCAATTAGGTGGAGAAGAGGCTTTTCACCGTAAGTTTTTTCTGTTTTTCAAAGCGGAGGTGATTTTTCTTCATTAAAACACTTTGGTGTGTAGGTGAACAAGAGAGAAAGAGAGAGAGAACCTTACAGTCGTTACACATCCCCCGCTGACCATTCAAAGACTTCTCTCTCACAAAGTCCCCTTTGGTCTGCCCTGCATACACTTACAATACAGCGGTTGGCCTCACCTTGCCTCTCAGTGGCTTCTAACCATACAGTCATTGGTTCTGACATTGATCTTCCCCTCTCTCTCTCCCTCCCTCCCTTTCTCTGTTTGTGTTGCAGCTGTTTCCGGAGACGGGTCCGAGACAGGGGGGTACCATGCTGACCATCACAGGGGAGAACCTGGGCCTACAGTTCAGGGACATCCAGACAGGAGTGCGCCTAGGCAAGGTGCCCTGTATCCCCTTTGAGGAGGAGTACATCAGCGCTGAGAGGTGAGGAGGCTCAGCTGCCTGGCTCTCACCACTTTCATATTACCATCGCCCCTCCCTCTACACCTGTGCTCTGTCTCCATCCTCCTCTCTTCTGTGTATATCTCCTCTCCTCCTCTGATTCCTGTTGACATTGTTCTTCTCTCCATCTCTCTTCACCTGTCCTTTCGCTCTCTTTCTCTCAGTGTATATTATTTCCTCTCCCCCTCTTGAGCATTTCCCTTCCTCTCCTTTGACATTCACCACCCTGCTCTACCCTATTCAGATAGATCAAACAATCTTTCCAAAGAGCAGGTTGATGGCAAATGCTCCCTTTAAAATTGGAGGAGTCACTACGCAAATATCAAACACCCTTACAGTAGGCTACAGGTGACCTCAACACGTGTGAACTCTCATGTGAATCCCTAACTCCCCTCTCCATCCCTCTATCTCTCTCCGTACCTTCCCTACCCTCGCCTCTTCCACCTACAGAATTGTGTGTTTGCTAAATGACGCCACGGGCTACCGGGTGCAGGAGGCCAACGTGGAGGTGTGTGTGAGGGACTGCCTGACAGACTACAGGGCCCTCTCACCCCGGGCATTCACCTTTGTGGTAAGTAGTATCCAGATGACACACTAGATGGATCCTTACATTAGACTGAGTATTGATGATTTTGTTTTTGCTAATATAAATGTATAAACATATGTGTTATGGTTTACCTCCATCTCCAGACACCCTTCTTCACGCGAGTGTTGCCTGCTCAGGGTCCTCTCTCTGGGGGCACCAGGATCACCATTGAGGGCAACCACCTCAACGCCGGCAGCTCTGTGTTTGTCAACATCGGACGCCACCCCTGCCACTTCAAAAAGTGAGTGTCTGTCACTGTCTGTCTCTCTGTCTGTACACCTGTCTCTACTTAGCTCTCAGAACCAAGTAATACCACAGTGGGTCCATCACGCACAGTGTTGTACATTTACTGTCTATCTAAGGAATAGTAAGGGAGTCAGACAGCAATCGGGGCTGCTCTGCATTGCAGCTGAGAGGTAGGTAGAGCCCAGCCAGGGAATGTGGGGGCCAGGTTTCTGACAGGAGGAGTGAGGGGAGATACAGGGGGGTGAGGGAGAGGGATATACAGGGGGAGTGAGGGGTAGGGATATACAGGGGGGTGTGAGGGACAGAGAGATACAGGGGGAGTGAGGGGAGATACAGGGGGGGGTGAGGAGAGGGGATATACAGGGGGAGTGAGGGGTAGGGATATACAGGGGGCGTGAGGGACAGAGAGATACAGGGGGAGTGAGGGGAGATACAGGGGGGGTGAGGAGAGGGGATATACAGGGGGAGTGAGGGGTAGGGATATACAGGGGGTGTGAGGGACAGAGAGATACAGGGGGAGTGAGGGGAGATACAGGGGGTGAGGAGAGGGGATATACAGGGGGGAGTGAGGGGTAGGGATATACATGGGGCGTGAGGGACAGAGAGATACAGGGGGAGTGAGGGGAGGAGAGATACAGGGGGAGTGAGGGGAGATACAGGGGGAGTGAGGGGAGATAAAGGGGGAGTGAGGGGAGGTACAGGGGGAGTGATGGGTGGGGGAGTGAGGGGAGTACAGGGGGAGTGAGGGGAGGAGATATACAAGGTGAGAGAGGGGAGGGGAGATACAGAGGGAGGGAAGGGAGGAGAGATGTGAGGGGCGGAGAGATACAGGGGGAGTGAGGGGAGATACAGGGGGAGTGAGGGGAGATGCAGGGTGTTATGATTTAACTGGATAAGAACCCAAATGCAGACAAGTACTCGAAGCCAGAGAAGTTTTAACAGGTTTATTTACAATGTTCAAAGTCCAGGTTTCCAAATATAGGGGAAGAGCAAGTCCAGGTTACAGGGAGGGTAACAGATCCAGATCAGGGCAGGTGTGGTACCGTAATGTCCTAGTGTCCGTGATGAGTCCAAAAGAGAGGTCCGGTAGTGGAGAGCAGGATGGTGGTGGCAGGAGTGAAGTGGAGGCAGGAGTCAGGTTCCAAATATCTGTGGCACAGGAGAAAAAGTAAATAGAACAGACCAAAAACACAAAGAGCAAAAAATAACCAGGTTGAGTCGGCAGCGAGACTAACATGGTCGTCTTGACTATGATCTGACGATGAGTAGTAAGTTTGACCGGGTCTTAAAGGCTGAGGTGATTATGGTGAATGAGCTGCAGCTGGAACCCTGACTCCCGCACACCAGACTTCACTCCTGCAATCAAGGACAGACAGAGGGGAGAGAGAGAGCAGAGAGAGCTACCTAGCAGCAGTAGGCCTAACACAGGGGGAGTGAGGGTAGATAGATGGGGAGTAGGGGAGGAGAGATACAGGGGGAGTGAGGGGAGGGGAGATACATGGGGTGTGAGGGGAGATAGCTCTGCCAGCCTCTGACTAACGCAGACACCTCTACCTGGACCAGAGCCAGGACTATCAATGAAATGCCCCCATCTCCCGCTGATTCACCCTCCCCTCCATTGACTGGAAGTGTTTAAGATGCAGTGTGTGTGTGTGTGTGTGTGTGTGTTGTTTTTCTATGTCATACTGTATATGTGCATGTAATCTTGCTGATGTTCATACATGTCACAGTGCTACAGTATGTCTCTGTCCTCATCCAAGCTTTGTTTGCACTGTTAGTCTGGATAGCAACATCTATTTCTATTTCCATTTCTTTCCTTCCAACGGTAATCCAGCAGATTAGCTTTTTTCTGCAGCGCTGTCTCCTCTCTCTTCCTCTTTGTGTCTGTCTCATTCTCGTTTTGTTGTTTGTCACAAACACCTTGTCAAAATATGTGCAATCTTGGGAGGGTTTGTGGAGCGTGCGTTGTGAAGGGGGTTCCCATGGAAACGGGGCGAGGGGAATCAGAGGAGACATTGCAGGCACGTCTCCAATCAGGACCTGGGAATCACACCAGAATCACTCCTCTTTCTAGAAAGACTGCGGCACTTACCCAGAAATTCAAGCATCATTCAACAGCACTACAGATTAGATATTGTAGTTACTGTGTAATAATTGACTAGACACACCAAGCATTGGAAGACACAGTTTTTAACAATGAAGCGCTCATTCATGTTACATTTACATAAGGCATGACCATTTCTTTAGAGACAGGTGCTGAAACCTAGACCACTGGTTTCTGTCGTACTAATGAAACTCATGAATGATATCTCTTTGTAACCTTTGTAATCCTTTAAACATGTTTCTCCCCTTCTCTCTGCAGGAGGAATGCCCGGGAGATAGTATGTGTGACCCCAGTGGGGCTGAACCCAGGCAGTACACCAGTCATGGTGGACATCGACTCTGCTGAGCTGAGGAACCCAGAGGTCAAATATAACTACACTGACGACCCCACCGTCCTGAGGATTGAACCAGACTGGAGCATCGCTAGGTAGGAAGGGGATCTGGGTATTTACATTGATATCATCTGGTTCTCTGGTGCTGGTCTGGTGTGCAGTAGTGTAGCTAAAGTGGCACCTCTTTAAAATATACACTTTTAAGAGTTAGAGAGGAAAACACAGAACCTTGTGGAAAGTCCACTTTGACACAGATTGCCATGCTTCCTGGTAAACACTTTGAGCCACAGCAATGTTACAAGATGCGATAGCCCCCCCTCTCTTGCTTTCTCTCTGTGTGTCTCTGTTGACATAACTTCCTGCTTCCAGTGATTTGCCACAGATCTGGGCTCCGTCTGCTACAGAGAAACAGACAAAATGACTGATATTCCTGGATCTCTCAAAGCCAAAATTCTCTCAGCTCTTTGATGTGATTGCTATAGGCCCAAATGCCTTATTCACACACTCCAGCATAGAGTACACCAGTGGCTTGGAGATGTGTGAACAACATACAGTGAGGGAAAAAAGTATTTGATCCCCTGCTGATTTTGTACGTTTGCCCACTGACAAAGAAATGATCTGTCTATAATTTTAATGGTAGGTTTATTTGAACAGTGAGAGACAGAATAACAACAACAAAATCCAGAAGAACGCATGTCAAAAATGTTATAAATTGATTTGCATTTTAATGAGGGAAATAAGTATTTGACCCCTCTGCAAAACATTACTTAGTACTTGGTGACAAAACCCTTGTTGGCAATCACAGAGGTCAGACGTTTCTTGTAGTTGGCCACCAGGTTTACACACATCTCAGGAGGGATTTTGTCCCACTCCTCTTTGCAGATCTTCTCCAAGTCATTAAGGTTATCGAGGCTGACGTTTGGCAACTCGAACCTTCAGCTCCCTCCACAGATTTTCTATGGGATTAAGGTCTGGAGACTGGCTAGGCCACTCCAGGACCTTAATGTGCTTCTTCTTGAGCCACTCCTTTGTTGCCTTGGCCGTGTGTTTTGGGTCATTGTCATGCTGGAATACCCATCCACAACCCATTTTCAATGCCGTGGCTGAGGGAAGGAGGTTCTCACCCAAGATTTGACAGTACATGGCCCCGTCCATCGTCCCTTTGATGCGGTGAAGTTGTCCTGTCCCCTTAGCAGAAAAACACCCCCAAAGCATAATGTTTCCACCTCCATGTTTGGAGATGGTGTTCTTGGGGTCATAGGCAGCATTCCTCCTCCTCCAAACACGGCGAGTTGAGTTGATGCCAAAGAGCTCGATTTTGGTCTCATCTGACCACAACACTTTCACCCAGTTCTCCTCTGAATCATTCAGATGTTCATTGGCAAACTTCAGACGGGCATGTAGATGTGCTTTCTTGAGCAGGGGGACCTTGCGGGCGCTGCAGGATTTCAGTCCTTCACGGCGTAGTGTTTTACCAATTGTTTTCTTGGTGACTATGGTCCCAGCTGCCTTGAGATCATTGACAAGATCCTCCCGTGTAGTTCTGGGCTGATTCCTCACCGTTCTCATGATCATTGCAACTCCACGAGGTGAGATCTTGCATGGAGCCCCAGGCCGAGGGAGATTGCCAGTTCTTTTGTGTTTCTTCCATTTGCGAATAATCACACCAACTGTTGTCACCTTCTCACCAAGCTGCTTGGCGATGGTTTTGTAGCCCATTCCAGCCTTGTTTAGGTCTACAATCTTGTCCCTGACATCCTTGGAGAGCTCTTTGGTCTTGGCCATGGTGGAGAGTTTGGAATCTGATTGATTGATTGCTTCTGTGGACAGGTGTCTTTTATACAGGTAACAAACTGAGATTAGGAGCACTCCCTTTAAGAGTGTGCTCCTAATCTCAGCTCGTTACCTGTATAAGACACCTGGGAGCCAGAAATCTTTCTGATTGAGAGGGGGTCAAATACTTATTTCCCTCATTAAAATGCAAATCAATTTATAACATTTTTGACATGCGTTTTTCTGGATTTCTTGTTGTTGTTATTCTGTCTCTCACTGTTCAAATAAACCTACCATTAAAATTATAGACATATCATTTCTTTGTCCGTGGACAAACATACAAAATCAGCAGGGGATCAAATACTTTTTTCCCCTCACTGTTCATCTGTGCATTAACTTCTACTTTCATGTCTATGTTAAAGGCAGTGCATATTCCCTGCATTACAATGTTTTGAATAGGGAGTTGTATATTGAGATTGGTAAATTAGATTAGTTTATTGTCGTATTTGCAACTTTCTGAAAAAAGAGATTAAAACACTTCTTGGTTTTCTGCAGTGGAAAAAATTATTTTAAATAGCTTATTGATTGAATAAGTGGCTGCTAAATTGCTTCATCATATACAGAAAAGGGAGAGAATACGAGGAACAAAGTAGAAGAGAAGCGAAGGAGTAATTAAGAGATAATGAAAGCGAAGGAGAGGAAAAAGCAGGAATCCATTCACTAATATCCCTTTCATACTAAGATGTTTTTTCTCCAACTTTACCACACCGCTATCTTTTTTCCGCCTTTTCCTTATCTCTGAAAGGTATTGCCGGTATCAAAGCCCAAACTTATATTTCCGCCTAACGACCTAGTAATAATATCGGTAAAGTTCTACCTACAGCTTAGTATGAACGTAGCTGTAATACTGAGGCGGCATTGGCACGCACTATGCTCTTAAACTCTTGATGGTTGCTAGGCAGCGTCAGTTCTAAACTTTGCGAGGCATGTCACTTCTCCCATCTCTTAGCATAGCCCACCACTAAGCATGCACTGTTTTCTTAACCATAACTGGATGGATCCATAAAGAATTACTGTGGGAATAAATATCACTTAATGACGAAAATATTGGAAAAAAGTAGTGTAATGCAATTGAAGGCATGTATCAAATTGTTGCTTACTGAAACTCCAAAAGTCATCCAATCGTTGTAATACATTTGAAGTAATAGCCTACCCATGTGTGGTCAACTAGATAATTTCAGCACTATTTTGATTGGGACAGCCCATGGCGCTGCTTTGAGACAAGCGTGGGGACTCTTCTTTTTTTTGTTTTCACTGAATCCCTGTTTGGATATTGGTTGGGCTACAATTAGGCTGGGGAAATGTTAGCTAAATTGAGGTGAGTGCTGCTCATGATCATCTTGTCTAGTTGGCTCATTTATTAGAACATTTTGCCAGCATTTTATTTTACATTTACATTTTTTAGTCATTTAGCAGACGCTCTTATCCAGAGCGACTTACAGTTAGCGCATACATTATTTTATCGAACCCACAACCCTGGCGTTGCAAACGCCATGCTCTACCAACTGAGCTACATCCCCTGTTATGTAGTTTAACAAGTGGATTATTTTTCTCTTCAGTCACTTAGTAGCCAAAGTTTAACAAAACGAAATGGACATTTCTTTCTAAGGTGATGATTAATTCAAAACGCCATTTGCATATTAGAGCCCAAGCTCTAAAAAAAACCCTGAATTAAAATAATAATTGTGCCGTTATACATTACATAGCCTACCGCATATTGTGTATGGCAGAAAAACATTCAAAATAACTGATTTTAAGATGTCTTTGGTACATAATTGGTCTAGTCTATACTCCAAAATTAAACAAATTCTAGTAATTGTATTTGAGTGTGGTCTGTATTGTTATGCATACTGGATGGACTAATTACCTTATGCTATGCTCCAAACTTTCTATTCATGAGTCTGGGACAGAATTTATAGTCCTAGGCGGTGCTGTTGGTTCATAGATTGTGAAGGGCGGCTTACAGAGTTAGCCTACAATTATAGTGAATTTGTTTTTGTTTTTGTTTTTGAATAGCCTAGTGCTGTCTGAGTAATAGGGCATAATTTATATTTTCATAATTAAATCAAATAAATTCAAATTTTATTTGCCACATACACCGAATACAACAGGTGTAGACCTTACAGTGAAATGCTTACTTACAAGCCCTTAACCAACAATGCAGTTTTAAGAAAAAAAGTGTTAAGTAAAAAAATTTAATAATGCAAATAGTCCGGGTAGCCATGATTATCTGTTCAGGAGTCTTATGGCTTGGGGGTAGAAGTGTTAAGCCTTTTGGACCTAGACTTGGCGCTCTGGTACTGCTTGCCGTGCGGTAGCAGAGTGAACAGTCTATGAGTAGGGTGGCTGGAGTCTTTGACTATTTTTAGGGCCTTCCTCTGACACCGCCTGGTATAGAGGTCCTGGATGGCAGGAAGCTTGGCTCCAGTGATGTACTGGGTCGTAAGCACTACCCTCTGTATTGCCTTGCGGTCGGAGGCCGAGCAGTTACCAAACCGGGCGGTGATGCAACCAGTCAGGATGCTCTCGATGGTGCAGCTGTAGAACTTTTTGAGGATCTGAGGACCCATGCCTAATGTTTTCAGTCTCCTGAGGGGGAATAGGCTTTGTCATGCCCTCTTCACGACTGTCTTGGTGTGTTTGGACCATGATAGTTTGTTGGTGATGTGGACACCAAGGAACTTGAAGCTCTCAGCCTGTCGATGAGAATGGGGGCGTGCTCAGTCCTCTTTTTTTTCCTGTAGTCCACAATCATATCATTTGTCTTGATCACATTGAGGGAGAGGTTGTTATCCTGGCACCACACGGCCAGGTCTCTGACCTCCTCCCTATAGGCTGTCTCATCGTTGTCGGTGATCAGGCCTACCACTGTTGTGTCGTCGCCAAACTTAATGATGGTGTTGGAGTCGTGCCTGGCCATGCAGTCATGGGTGAACAGGGAGTACAGGAGGGGGCTGAGCACGCACCCCTGAGGGGCCCCGGTGTTGAGGATCAGCGTGGTAGATGTGTTGTTACCTACCCTTACCACCTGGGGGCGGCCCGTCAGGAAGTCCAGGATCCAGTTGCAGAGGGAGGTGTTTAGTCCCAGGGTCCTTAGCTTAGTGATGAGCTTTGAGGGCACTATGGTGTTGAACGCTGAGCTGTAGTCAATGAATATTATTCTCACGTAGGTGTTCCTGTTGTCCAGGTGGGAAAGGGCAGTGTGGAGTGCAATAGAGATTGCATCATCTGTGGATCTGTTGGGGCAGTATGCAAATTGGAATGGGTCTAGGGTTTCTGGGATAATGGTGTTGATGTGAGCCATGACCAGCCTTTCAAAGCACTTAATGGCTACAGACATTGAGTGCTACGGGTCGGTAGTCATTTAGGCAGGTTATCTTTGTGTTCTTGGGCACAGGGACTATGGTGGTCTGCTTGAAACATGTTGGTATTACAGATTCAGTCAGGGACATGTTGAAATTGTCAGTGAAGACACTTGCCAGTTGGTCAGCGCATGCTCAGAGTACATGTCCTGGTAATCCGTCTGGCCCTGTGGCCTTGTGAATGTTGACCTGCTTAAAAGTCTTACTCACATAGGCTACAGAGAGCGTGATCACATAGTCATCCGGAACAGCTGAAGTTCTCATGCATGCTTCAGTGTTGCTTGCCTCGAAGCGAGCATAGAAGTGATTTAGCTCGTGTGGTAGGCTCGTGTCACTGGGCAGCTCGTGGCTGTGCTTCCCTTTGTAGTCTGTAATAGTTTGCAAGCCCTGCCACATCCGACAAGCGTCGGAGCCGGTGTAGTATGATTCAATCTTAGTCCTGTTGTAAGGTTCTGTATTTATTTTCTTAGTTCACCTTGTGTTCTTTTTTTTTCTTTTTTTTTTTTTTAGCAGACGCTCTTATCCAGAGCGACTTACAGTTAGTGAGTGCATACATTTTCATACTGGCCCCCCGTGGGAAACGAACCCACAACCCTGGCATTGCAAGCGCCATGTTCTTGAACGTAGCCCTGTTTCTTTGTGTTCTTGAACGTAGCCCTGTCTTTCATTTTTGTTCATTGATTTTACCTATGTTAGTTACTCACCTGGTCTCATCAGCTCTATATTTAGTTCAGTTCATTCTGTTTGTGCCTTGTGAGGTATTGTTCGTTTTGACTCTACTAAGCCTTTTTCTAGCTTGTTTGTGAGAACCAGTTTTAGACTTCAGTCCTAGTTTTGTTTCACCTGCCTGTTTGCCTACCTGTGTATGACCATTGCCTGCCTGTAACCACGATTCCTGCCTTCTGCGAAGGCGAAATAAACACCTGCTGCGCTCTGCGTGTGAATCTACACCTTTTTCTCCCTGCATATTCATTACACCTGTATTGACTCTTTGCCTGTTTGATGGTTCGTCGGTTGGCATAGCGGGATTTCTTATAAGCGTCCCGTTTAGAGTCCCACTCCTTGAAAGCGGCAGCTTTACCCTTTAGCTCAGTGCGGATGTTGCCTGTAATCAATGGCTTCTGGTTCGGGTATGTACGTACGGTCACTGTGGGGATGACGTCATCGATGCACATTGATGAAGCCAGTGACTGATGTGGTGTACTCCTCAATTCCATTGGAAGAATCCCGGAACATATTCCAGTCTGTGCTAGCAAAACAGTCCTGTAGCTTAGCATCTGCGTCATCTGACCACTTCCTTATTAACCGAGTCACTGGTGCTTCCTACTTTAGTTTTTGCTTATAAGCAGGAATCAGGAGGATAGAATTATGGTCAGATTTGCCAAATGGAGGGCGAGGGAGAGCTTTGTACGCATCTCTGTGTGTGGAGTAAAGGTGGTCTAGAGTTTTTTTTTCCTCTGGTTGCACATTTAACATGCTGGTAGAAATTAGGTAGAACGGATTTAAGTTTCCCTGCATTTAAGTCCCCGGACACTAGGAGCGCTGCCTCTGGATGAGTGTTTTCCTGTTTGCTTATGGCCTTATACAGCTCATTGAGTGCAATCTTAGTGCCAGCATCGGTTTGTGGTGGTAAATAGACAGCTACGAAAAATAGGAAATTGGTAAATAGTGTGGTCTACAGCTTATCATGAGATACTCTACCTCAGGCGAGCAAAACCTCAAGACTTCCTTAGTATTAGATTGTATGTACCAGCTGTTGTTTACAAATATACACAGACCGCCATCCCTTGTCTTACCGGAGTCAGCCGTTCTGTCCTGCTGATGTAACGTATATCCCGCCAGCTGTATGTTATCCATGTCGTTGTTCAGCCACGACTCAGTGAAACATAAGATATTACAGTTTTTAATGTCCCATTGGTAGGATATCCTTGATCTTAGGTCATCCATTTTGTTTTCAAATTATTGTACGTTGGCTAATAGGATTGATGGCAGAGGCAGATTAATCGCTCGCCGTCGGATCCTTACAAGGCACCCCGACCTACGTCCACGAGATCTCTGTCTCTTTCTCATGAGAATGACGAGGATTTGGGCCTTGTCGGGTGTCTGTAGAATATCCTTGGCGTCCGACTCATAGAAGAAAAAATATTTGTCCGATACAAGGTGAGTAATCGCTGTCCTGATATCCAGAAGCTCTTTTTGTTCATAAGAGACGGTGGCAGAAACATTATGTACAGAATAAATTACAAATTACGCGAAAAAACACACATATTAGTACAATTGGTTAGAGGGGCATAAAACGGCAGCCATCTCCCCCGGTGCAATCTTGGCTGACACATTACCTTTAGCTACAGAATATCTCACCACTGTGCGTTTCCATCTCCTCCTCTCGCTCCTTCATTGCTTTCTCCAGGCGCAGATAGAGGGGCTGTCAACAGTTTAATGAAATATGTTTCATTGTGAAAACATGTTACTATTGATGTTCCCAAACAGATTTCACTTGGTTTCCCAAATTAAACACTGGGTAGCTGCAGGAACAGGGTTGGAGAGCCCATGGCATACAGAGTTTGGGCGGAATATCACCTGTTGCGCAGCGAGAGGCTGCATGCTCCTCAAACAGTGGTTGATACATGGAGTGAAATAACCAGAGTAGCCTACCCGGCATGATTGAATGAACCGGCGGGAAAGTGGCCTCCATTCGCTATTGAGTGCATACAGATGACATGTCTTTTTTCCCCTACCCATTTGATAATGGGCCATCCTAAATGTAAACAAAAGTTACATATTAGTAAAGATTAAATTGAGAATAGTCTGATGGGTGAAAACATAGCTGTGGGAAGTAGGGGTGCTGAGGATGCTGCAGCACCCCCTAAAAAACTATATATATATATATATATATATATATATATATATATATATATACAATATTATTATTATTATTATTATTTTTGTTTTACAAAAGTAGTGCACTGGGCCTTTACTAGTCCTGTATTAGCGGACCGATATAGCTGTCTGGAGGTCGGGCAAACATTTATACATCTGCACACTAGCTCCAGAATGGGAAAAATATCCTTTCTATTTTTTTCAGCTAAGTTCAATTACATTCTTCTTACTATAAAATCATATAGCCTAAAGGCCCGGGACTGATAGCATATCTTGTCTGCTAAATGAACAAGCCTACAATCTATGGCATGGCGCATAGCCAGATAACATACAGTAGGCCAACTCATATTCTGTTCTTCTGAAATACATTTTTTTCATATCATAATGTTTCTTTAGACTTATTGGATTTATTGTGATGGTGTATATTTAAAAAATGTTTTTTTTATTTTTTATTTTGTAGATGTTCCAAAGTCGCATCAGCGGTTTGTATGTGTGGAGGCCTGGAGATGCTAAACATGTTTATGTTAATGAACGGTCAAGTACCGTGACACCAGCAGTCTTTTCCATGACAATAACTGGCTGACAAAATTTCATGACCGCCAAAGCCCTATTTTTGGTTGAGCAAATAAGTGGAGGTGGTATAGCTCATCAATTTTTTTGCTCATCTATCACTGATCAGAAACATTTAGCATGCAATAATGTTTAGTTTAATTTAGTAGCCCAAATCAAGTGTAGGCCTATTATTTTTCCAAATCGTGTATAGGCAACTGCTAAAGCCTGCAGAGGTTGTGAAATATGAACATGAGACTGACATGCTTTTGAAAATAGGATTGCTATTATTTTCTATTGGTGTCATGATGAAGATACTCTCAATGTAAGACCCTAAGACTGCTCCCTAACAAAGGGTAGGAAAGAGATTAAATGTGGATCAAAAAAGCATGGGCTTGGGCTCTGATTCAAAATATAACTTTTTTATATGACAGCGGTTCCACACGTTCCCGTGACACTAGTTGTGTGGGAAAAAATATTATTTGTATTTTATTCTGTTAAATTCCATTATATTATTACTACAAAATACAGTGGGGAGAACAAGTATTTGATACACTGCCGATTTTGCAGGTTTTCCTACTTACAAAGCATGTAGAGGTCTGTAATTTTATCATAGGTACACTTCAACTGTGAGAGACGGAATCTAAAACAAAAATCCAGAAAATCACATTGTATGATTTTTAAGTAATTCATTTGCATTTTATTGCATGACATAAGTATTTGATCACCTACCAACCAGTAAGAATTCCGGCTCTCACAGACCTGTTAGTTTTTCTTTAAGAAGCCCTCCTGTTCTCCACTCATTACCTGTATTAACTGCACCTGTTTGAACTCGTTACCTGTATAAAAGACACCTGTCCACACACTCAATCAAACAGACTCCAACCTCTCCACAATGGCCAAGACCAGAGAGCTGTGTAAGGACATCAGGGATAAAATTGTAGACCTGCACAAGGCTGGGATGGGCTACAGGACAATAGGCAAGCAGCTTGGTGAGAAGGCAACAACTGTTGGCGCAATTATTAGAAAATGGAAGAAGTTCAAAATGACGGTCAATCACCCTCGGTCTGGGGCTCCATGCAAGATCTCACCTCGTGGGGCATCAATGATCATGAGGAAGGTGAGGGATCAGCCCAGAACTACACGGCAGGACCTGGTCAATGACCTGAAGAGAGCTGGGACCACAGTCTCAAAGAAAACCATTAGTAACACACTACGCCGTCATGGATTAAAATCCTGCAGCGCACGCAAGGTCCCCCCTGCTCAAGCCAGCGCATGTCCAGGCCCGTCTGAAGTTTGCCAATGACCATCTGGATGATCCAGAGGAGGAATGGGAGAAGGTCATGTGGTCTGATGAGACAAAAATAGAGCTTTTTGGTCTAAACTCCACTCGCCGTGTTTGGAGGAAGAAGAAGGATGAGTACAACCCCAAGAACACCATCCCAACCGTGAAGCATGGAGGTGAAAACATCATTATTTGGGGATGCTTTTCTGCAAAGGGGACAGGACGACTGCACCGTATTGAGGGGAGGATGGATGGGGCCATGTATCGCGAGATCTTGGCCAACAACCTCCTTCCCTCAGTAAGAGCATTGAAGATGGGTCGTGGCTGGGTCTTCCAGCATGACAACGACCCAAAACACACAGCCAGGGCAACTAAGGAGTGGCTCCGTAAGAAGCATCTCAAGGTCCTGGAGTGGCCTAGCCAGTCTCCAGACCTGAACCCAATAGAACATCTTTGGAGGGAGCTGAAAGTCCATATTGCCCAGCGACAGCCCCGAAACCTGAAGGATCTGGAGAAGGTCTGTATGGAGGAGTGGGCCAAAATCCCTGCTGCAGTGTGTGCAAACCTGGTCAAGACCTACAGGAAACATATGATCTCTGTAATTGCAAACAAAGGTTTCTGTACCAAATATTAAGTTCTGCTTTTCTGATGTATCAAATACTTATGTCATGCAATTAAATGCAAATTAATTACTTTAAAATCATACAATGTGATTTTCTGGATTTTTGTTTTAGATTCCGTCTCTCACAGTTGAAGTGTACCTATGATACAAATTACAGACCTCTACATGCTTTGTAAGTAGGAAAACCTGCAAAATTGGCAGTGTATCAAATACTTGTTCTCCCCACTGTATGTGTGTGTTGACTGTGATCGGGGTAGGTGTGTCTTGTCTATTTAATAAACAAAATAATGAACTATTGATTTCATTCCTTTGGACGTAACATAAATTACATCCCCACAGCATGATGCTGCCACCACCATGCTTCACCGTAGGGATAGTGCCAGGTTTCCTCCAGACGTGACGCTTGGCATTCAGGCCAAAGAGTTCAATCTTGGTTTCATCAGACTAGAGAATCTTGTTTCTCATGGTCTGAGAGTCCTTTAGGTGCCTTTTGGCAAACTCCAAGCGGGCTGTCATGTGCCTTTTACTGAGGAGTGGCTTCCGTCTGGCCACTCTACCATAAAGGCCTGATTGGTGGAGTGCTGCAGAGATGTTTGTCCTTCTGGAAGGTTCTCCCATCTCAACAGAGGAACTCTAGAGCACTGTTAGAGCGACCATTTCCCCCGATTGCTCAGTTTGGCCGGGCGGTCAGCTCTAGGAAGAGTCTTGGTGGTTCCAAACTTCTTCCATTTAAGTATGATGGAGGCCACTGTGTTCTTGGGGACCTTCAATGATGCAGAAATTTTTTGGTACCCTTCCCCAGATCTGTGCCTCGACACAATCCTGTCTCGGAGCTCTAGGTTTTTGCTCTTACATGCACTGTCAACTGTGGGACCTTATATAAAGACAGGTGTGTGCCTTTCCAGATCATGTCCAATCAATTGAATTTACCACAAGTGGACTCCAATCAAGATGTAGAAACATATCATTTTATTTGCATCGGCAAGCCAGACAAAATTAAACGGGCCTATTTATATAATGAATATGAATTTGGAGGACAGAAATTATTAAATATTAAAGCATTAGACCTATCACTAAAAGCTTCAATCATACAAAAGTTATACTTCAATCCGAACTGGTTCTCTAGTAAATTAGTAAGATTGTCTCACCCAATGTTCAAGAATGGCCTTTTTCCCTTTATTCAGATTACAACCACTCACTTTCAGTTATTTGAAAAGGAAATCATCTCCCATATATCCCTATTTCTAAAACAAGCCATAGAAAGTTGGCTGCAATTTCAATTTAATCCTCCAGAAACGACAGAACAAATAATGCCACAAATATTGTGGTTAAACTCAAATATACTAATTGACAAAAAAACTTTTTTTTTTGACAAAATGTTTAAAAAAGGTATATTCTTTGTAAATGATATCATCGGTAGGACTGGTGGAGTTATGTCGCACATGCAGCTAACAAAAACATATGGAAATGTCTGCTCTACTCAAAATTACAACCAAATAATTGCAGCATTACCGCAAAAATGGAAAAGGAAAGTGGAAGGGGGAAAAAGTAAGGAACTTGTCTGTCGGCCTTGCATTATAGAATATAATTGGTTAAAGAAAATTGTGATAAATAAAAAAGTATACCAGTTTCATTAAAGGACCAAAGGATTGACAGCCGTCCCATATAGATTGCAAAATTGTTGGGAAGAGATTTTTGATGTACCGATTCCATGGCATAGTGTTTATGAATTGATACGCAAAACGACGCCGGATTCAAAACTTAGAATTGTTCTATTTAAATTATTATATAAAATACTTGCTACCAATAGAATGTTATTTATATGGGGGATACAATCTTCCCAGCTCTGCAGATTTTGCTGCGAAGAGACAATCATTAGATCATTTGTTTTGGTACTGTCCATTTGTAGCTTGTTTTTGGACACAGGTCCAGGAATGGCTAAAGGATTGCAATATTTACCTGGAGCTAACTCTGCAGAAAGCACTACTGGGTGATCTGAAAAATCATAATCGATCAATAATATTATAATATTTTTAGCAGAAATGTTTATTTTCAATTCCCAATCTGTAGAAACAATGAGAATAGAACAGTTCAGAACTTTTGTAAGACATCACAGTACAGTTGAAATATATATGGCAAATAGAAATCCTATATGGATGGTGTTAAAAGATAGATGGGAGGTGTTGAATGGAATTGAAGGATGGGACTAATAACAACTAACAACAAACAATAACAAGATAACTAATAATGTAGGCACGCTGTGTCCATAATAAGTGTATGGGTTGTGGGTTGGGAGCTTTTGTGAAGGAGCACAGTTAGAAAGATATGGCATATAGAAGCAAACCGGTTGGACATCATGAAAATGATCGGAGAGGTTGAGAGTAGAAGAAGTTCAGGAGAAAGAACAAACAAAATGTAATTATTGTAAAATTGACTGTGTCCATAAAATGTAGATAGTGGGTATGGGCTGGAAGTAGAGGCCTAGGCGTTGTTGTTCACTAGTTTACTCCAAGTGGGGAAAGGGTGGCGGGGTTGGAAAGTAATAAAGGGGAATATATATATATATATATTTTAAAGGATATGTATGTATGTATGTATGTATGTATGTATGTATGTATGTATGTATGTATGTATGTATGTATGTGGGTGTGTATGTGTGTGTGTATGTGTGTGTATGTATATATATATATATATATATATATGTATATGTGTATGTATGTGTGTATATATATATATATATATATATAAACATGGGGGATTGGAAGTGATGCAGACAATTACATTGATGGAAGTTACAATCTATCTGTAATATTAAGCTGATCTACCCCAAAAAATTAAATTAAATAAAAACATATCAAGGATGATCAATGGAAACAGGATGCACCTGAGCTCAATTTCGAGTCTCATAGCAAAGGGTCTGAATAAATATGTAAATTAGGTATTTCTAAAAACCTGTTTTTGCTTTGTCATTATGGGGTATTGTGTGTAGATGTGTAGATGAGGAATTTGTTTTATTTAGTCCATTTTAGAATAAGGCTGTAACGTAACAAAATGTGGAAAAAGTCAAGGGGTCTGAATACTTTCCGAATGCGCTGTAGATAGTGGCTGAGCATGGAGCTGGGGCTGGGGCTGGGCCTGCACTCGTGGGGAAGAGAGAGAGTATATTCTCAATGGTTGGTTATTCCCTGAAGTGTGTACCTGAGTTAAGAGGGCTTCTTACATAAAGAGCTGGGCTGAAGGTAGAGGCTCTACACAAATAACATAATCTGTGGAGAAGCCTGCTGCAAAGAGACAGCCTCAGCCCCATGCCCAGCCTCAGCCAGAGGATGCCAGTCCATGCATGCAGGGGGAAGAAAATCGACTGCAGAGAACACAGCACTCACCAGGCTACATAAAGGAAGGCAGGAGGGATGGATGGATGTACGCTATACTTGACAGACATAGTGGGTGTTATTATGCACTGGCCTTCCAGACACTGGGATTGTAAACTCCATTTGTGACTGTCTCCTAGGAGCTAAAGTACACAAACAACACATTTTATATTCAACATATTCACGACTTACCCACAGCTGGCAAATGAACATACTTCAATCTACTGATGTACTTCAATCTACTGTATGTTGATTGTCTAATAATTTTCTATGAATTCTCATATTTACATAATTGTTAACAAGGTTATTATTTTCTTTCGTCAGTGGTGGAACCCTGTTGACCATCAGTGGAACTAACCTGGCCACCATCAGAGAGCCTAAGATCAGAGCCAAGTACGGCTCCGCCGAATCCTTCCATGTGAGTATGGACCTGGCCCAGACCCCTTCAAAAACACCTCACTCACACACACCTCATCGCCTGGTGTGTCTTCCAAGGGTGGCCATCAGACTGTCTGCCAATTCTGTCTCCTGTTTCTACCCTGCTCCTTGAAACAAAACATCCAACACTCCCCCAGGCCGTTTAACCTTTAAAATGTCCCAGGATGACAAAGCGGTGTTGGCAAATCGCCCCTCACCCCCTCACCTTGCACCATGGGGCTCCATTAACCTTTCCTCCAGTTCTACTGGAAGGGAATCAACTTCTGCTTAATGACCTTGTCCTAATGGCTCGTCCCTTGTGCTCAGTTCAAACTAGCTTTTACTCTAGACACAATGCTGTGTTGGTTAGCATGTTAAGTGGTCCATGTAGAGAAGCATACAGCATAGGTGAAGTGATTATTACAGTTCTGAATCTACTAGCAATGTCTGGAGACATAAAAGCCAACACAGCAAAGCAGTAATATTTTCCTAGAATGTTTAGCTGGGAATTAGAGAAACTGTAATGAGATTCATAAAACCAATATTTGTATTGGTTTTTAAGTAACATGGGTCCTCTAGGGCAATAGTTCTCAACTGGTTTTGCCTCAGGTCCCAAATTTAACCAGGTTGTCTCAGTCGCGACCCAATATTAGCATCGCGGGAAAGAATCCCCAAAATCTGGAAATGTAACAAGGTGAGTAGGACGGAGCCAGGTGCAGGAGGTTGAATCATATAATAGGGTTTATTAGGCCAATACAGCAGTCCACAGCAATGTGTAAACCAAATACAGTGAGACTTAAATGCGTACTGGGAAAACAAAACACACGGGTGAATATCCCGGCGATAAAATTAACATAATGCTCAACACGAGCTAGCGACAGCTCCACATGGAACAATAACACACAAAGACATGGGGTAGCAGAGGGAATAATTAAACAGAGACTGATGAGGGGATACGAACCAGGTGTGTGTGAAAAACAAGACAAAACAAATGGAATGATGAAAAGAAGAGCGGCAGTGGCTAGAAGGCCAATGACGACGAACGCCGAATCCTGCCCGTACAAGGAGATGAGGCAGCCTCGGAGGGTGTCGTGACAGAACACCCCCCCCCCTTGACACGCAGCTCCAGCAGCGTGCCGACACCGGCCCCGGGGACGGCAGGAGGACGTGGAGCAGGGCGATCCGGATGGTGACTGTGGACCCAGCACCGCTCCTCCGGACCGTACCCCTCCCACTCCACAAGGTACTGAAGGACCCCCGCCCGACGCCTCGAATCCAGGATGGAACGGACGGAGTACGCCAGGGCCCCCTCAATGGAACCTCCCGCACCTCAGACTCCTGGAGCAGACCAGCCACCACCAGCCTGAGGAGAGACATGTGAAATGAGGGGTTAATACGGTAATCAGGAGGGAGCAGCAACCTATACGTAACCTCGTTCACTCTCCTCAGGACTTTGAATGGCCCCACAAACCATGGGCCCAGCTTCCGGCAGGGCAGGCGGAGGGGCAGGTTCCGGGTTGAGAGCCAGACCCGATCACCCGGGACAAAGACCGGGGCCTCACTGCGGTGGCGGTCAGCGTTGGTCTTCTGGTGAAGCACAGCGCGCTGGAGGTGGACATGGGAGGCATTCTACGTCTCCTCCGCACGCTGAAACCAGTTGTCCACCGCAGGAGCTTTTGTCTGGCTCTGATGCCACAGTGCCAGGACCGGCTGATACCCTAAAACACATTGAAATGGTGACATGTTAGTGGAGGAGTGGCGGAGAGAGTTCTGGGCATATTCAGCCCATGGCAAGAACACCGACCACTCCCCTGGCCGGTCCTGGCAGTAGGACCGCAGAAACCTACCCACATCCTGATTCACCCGTTCATTAGATTCGTGGTGAAACCCAGAAGTCAGGCTGACCGAGACCCCCAGACGTTCCATGAACGCCTTCCAAACCCTAGACGTAAACTGGGGACCCCGGTCAGACACTATGTCCTCTGGCACCCCGTAGTGCCGGAAGACGTGAGTAAAAAGGGCTTCTGCAGAACCTTAGGCAAGGTAGACCACCAGTACTTCCCGGTAAGGCAGCGCACTGTATGGCCGATGCTTGGGTGACCAGAGGAGGGGGACATGTGTGCCCAATAGATAAGACGATCACGGACACTAGACGGCACATACCGAAGCCCAGCTGGGCACTGAGGTGGAGATGGCTCTGTGCGTAACGCCCGCGTCCACCGCCCACACCACCGGCGCCACAATGCAGGAGGCCGGGAGTATGGGGGTGTTATCAATGGGCCTCTCCTCTGTGTCGTACAGCCGTGACAGTGCGTCTGCCTTTACGTTCTTAGTGCCTGGTATATAGGACAGCATGAAATCAAACCGGGTGAAGAACAAGGCCCACCTGGCCTGGCGAGGGTTCAGCCTCCTCGCTGCCCAGATGTACTCCAGGTTACGGTGGTCAGTCCAGATGAGGAAAGGGTGTTTAGCCCCCTCGAGCCAGTGCCTCCATGCTGTCAGGGCTCTGACAACAGCCAACAGCTCCCGATCACCAACGTCATAATTCTGCTCCGCCGGGCAGAGCTTCTTAGAGAAGAAGGCACAGTGGCGGAGCTTGGGTGGCGTGCCCGAGCGTTGGGATAGGACAGCTCCTACCCCTACCTCGGATGCGTCCACCTCCACTACAAACGGCAATGAGGGATCGGGATAGACCAGTACCGGGGCTGAGGTGAACAGAGCCCTCAGGGTACTGAAAGCCCTGTCAGCCTCAGCAGACTAGCGTAGCCGGTGACAGCCCACCCTTCAATTGCGATGTGATGGGGGATGCGACCTTGCCAAAGCACCGGATAAACCTCCGATAGTAATTGACAAAGCCAATGAATCGCTGCACCTCCTTAACTGTGGTTGGAGTCTGCCAATTACGCACGGCTGAAATGCGGTCTCCCTCCATCTCCACACCTGGTGGTGATGTGGTATCCGAGGAAGGAGACGGATTGTTGGAAGAACAGACATTTTTCTTCCTTCGCATACAGGTCATGCTCCAACAGTCACCCAAGCACTCTGCGAACCAGGGACATATGCTCGCCGCGCGTAGCGGAATACACCAGGATTTTATCGATGTAGACCACCACACCACGACCAAGCATGACCCGAAACACCTCGTTCACAAAGGACTGAAACTGATGGAGCATTCATTAACCCGTACGGCATCACCAGGTATTTATAATGCCCTGTGGTGGTGCTAAATGCTGTCTTCCATTCGTCCCCTTCCCAAACACGCACCGGCTTGTACGCACTCCTGAGATCTAATTTCGTGAAGAAGCGCGCCCCATGCATTGATTCGATCATAGAGGAAATGAGGGGTAGAGGATAACTATAGCAAATTGTAATTTTATTAAGTGCACGGTAATCAATGCAAGGGCGCAGACCCCTGTCTTTCATCTTCACGAAAAATAAACTAGAGGACGCGGGTGAAGTGAAGGGACGTATGAACCCCTGACTCAGGGACTCGGAGACGTATGTTTCCATAGCCTCTGTTTCAGCCTGTGACAGGGGATATACATGACTCCTGGGCGGCACAGCGTCTAACCGGAGGTTTATCGCGCAATCCCCCGAGCGATGGGGTGGTAATTTGGTCGCCTGCGTTTTGGAAAAGGTGTGTGCCAAATCGAGGTATTCGGGGGGGATGCGCATGGTGGAGGCATTGTCTGGACTTTCCACCGTGGTCGCACCAACGGAAACAGCTAGACACCTACCCTGACACTCTCGCGACCACACCGTGAGAGCCCTCTGCGGCCATGAAAAGGTGGGGTCGTGTAGTGCTAGCCAGGGAAGGCCCAACACAACAGGGAAATCAAGGGACTCAATAATATGAAACGTGATTTGCTCATTATGGGTCTCCTGCGTAATCATAGTGACTGGTGCGGTAACCTCCCTAACAAAACCTGACCCTAATGGTCAATTGTCAAGTGCTTTGACGGGTTAAATTAAATGATTTAAATATGTAAATTCATTATCATTTCTACAAATGTTCTACCTGGATTAGGCTTTCAGTTTACTCTTGAAAGTTGTAATAGTAGAATGCACAAGGTGCAATTTCGAAATTGGGTAGTGCATCAGCAGTTTTCCTCTTGTCATGTCAGTCATTGCGGACCTTAGAGAGATATTTATAACTTGTCAGAAATGTCCAGATCAACTAGGCCATGTCAGCTAAAGGTTTTTTAGCGCATTGATTTTGTTGTAATGTTTGAGTCACTCAGATATCTCATGAACACACATAAGACATGGCAGAATGTGTTCCCCAATGAAGCAAGGAGAGCCCGAGTGAAAAAGTTTGGGAACCACTGCTGTAGGGGAACATACAATTTGTCATCTCACACTTTTCTAATTTCTTTTATTTTCTCTTTTCCTTCCCCCGTCCCTCTCAGAACTGCACAGTGTTTAATAACTCAGTGATGGTGTGCCTGGCCCCATCGGTTACCGACTCCGAGAGGGGCTTCTCAGACACGGGCAGTGGGCCGGATGAGATCGGCTTCTACATGGACAACGTCCACGCTCTGGTGGTGGTCAACGAGACATTCAGCTACTACCCTGACCCCGTGTTCGAACCCCTCAGCCCCACCGGTGTCCTGGAACTCAAACCCACCTCCCCTCTCATCCTCAAGGTAAGAGAGGCTGAGTGCCAGCAGGGCAGAGTGGTTGGAGCAGGGGGTGAACACTGAGGACCAGAGGGGCTCAGTCATTTCAATGAGTCACAGAAATTGATATTTTCAAGTGTCTACCAGGGAATTATCTTTCACCTGTCTGTCTTATAAACCATTTATGTAATTGTATTTGTTTATCCCTATTGAAATACAGTTTATAAACCTACTATTACATAAAATATATTTTATTTTATTACAGCAAATGTAATCCACTGGATTATTCGAGGTAGATTATACAATGTTACATGTATCCCTTAGCTCCAACTCTAAACATCAAAATTGTGATGGTTGTGAATCAAATTATCCTCTGAACCAATATAAAAAACAACAACATAAGAACCATCATTTATTTGTTAAATGAAAATGAAATGTATTAACTAAATCTTTTCTGATTGCAGAGAGATTCCCCCACCTGGTTTGTTAAAACTAACCTTCACATTAGCACAGTGATGAGAATAAGAAAATGTAATTTGCTGAAATAATCAGGGTTATTTTACGAGATGTGCATTGCATTCGCCATGCAGTTAATTTTTCATCTGGTGCGCGGGGTGGGGTGTTGGGTGCATGGCTGATGCAGGGTGAAATGATCGTGAATAGAATGCATGCCTAATATGTTCCAGGGCGTGACCTGCCTGGGAGGAGCCCTGTGGAGAGAGGGATTGGAAGACTGAGTCTTCTCCTCTCTCATGCTGCTAGAGCAGTGGGTGGCACAACAGCTCTCTCTATCTCTCTCTCCCCCCACCTGCTCTTCTCCGCCACCCTTCTGTTGTTGCTGCTCTCTCTCTAGAGTTGAAGGCTACAGGGCTCAATGGCCTCGCTCTCACACCTAGGCAAAGAGAGATGCTTGGACAAAAATATATGTTTTCCAAAGCTTTTCTCAGATTGAAATTGTGCGACCTCCAACAACGGCTCCAAATGAGCCCCGCCAAAGTCTGTTACATTATAGAACATATCTTGCCTCGCTACCAGTGCACGGCTTTGTGTGGTTCATTCTGTGCCTGGCCTTGGTTGAAAGGATTGGGTCAGACAAAAATTATGAAACATTTGACACTGTGTTTTTGTGTGTTTCCTTCCAGGGTCGTAACCTAATCCCTGCAGCGCCTGGTAACTCCAGGCTGAACTACACGGTGTTCATCGGGGAGACCCCCTGTGTGCTGACCCTGTCTGAGACCCAGCTGCTGTGTGAATGGCCCAACCTCACTGGACAGCACAAAGTCACAGTGAGCACTCACTCTATACCATTTCATTTCACATGGCACACTGTCTCCCTTGACTTTACTGTGTTTTATGTAACCTTTGTATATACTCAAAATGTGTTTGCCTAATTTCAGTGCACTACTTTCTAGATATCCTCAAATACACACACAGTCGCCTCCAAACTTATCACACTATCTGTGTGACATTTATGTCACGATCGTCTGAAGGAGGAGACCAATGCGCAGCGTTGCACGAGTGAACATGATGACTATATTATAAAGCAACCACGTAAAAACAACAAAAGACGATAGTGAAGTCCTAACGTAACAATACACTGAACTTGGAACAGTAACCCACCACACAAAGTGAACTCACACAGTATAAATATGGCTCCCAATCAGAGATAACGAGCCGACAGCTGACACTCGTTACCTCCGATTGGGAGTCATCACGACTAATCAAGAACAATTAACCAAACATAGAAAATGCACAACCAGAAATCCCCAACATAGAAATACACCCAAACAATGAAACTAAACAACCCTGGCTCAAATATCAAGGTCCGTGGAGCCAGAGTGTCACATTACCCCCTAAAGGTGCGACCTCCGGGCGCACCAGCCTACAGTCTCGGGGAGGGTCTGGGTGGGCGTCTGTCCCTGGTGGCGCTCTGGCCCGGTCGTGATCCCCACCCCACCACAGTCACAACCTGCTTCGGTAGCCTCCCAATGACCACCCTCCACCTAACCCCACCTGGACTAAGGGGCACCCGGACTAAGGGGCAGCACCGGGCTAAGGGGCAGTACCTGACTAGATGGCGGATCCTGGCTGGCTGGCTCTGGCCGGATCCTGGCGGGGCGGCTCTGGCTGATCCTGGCGGGACGGCTCTGGCGGATCCTGGCGGGGCGGCTCTGGCGGATCCAGGCTGGACGGCTCTGGCGGATCCTGGCTGGACGGCTCTGGCGGATCCTGGCTGGACGGCTCTGGCGGATCCTGGCTGGACGGCTCTGGCTGATCCTGGCTGGACGGCTCTGGCGGATCCTTGCTGGACGGCTCTGGCGGATCCTGGCTGGCTGACGGATCTGGCGGATCCTGGCGGGCTGACGGATCTGGCGGATCCTGGCGGGCTGACGGATCTGGCTGCTCATGGCTGGCTGACGGATCTGGCTGCTCATGGCTGGCTGACGGATCTGGCTGCTCATGGCTGGCTGACGGATCTGGCTGCTCATGGCTGGCTGGCGGGTCTGGCTGCTCGTGGCTGGCTGACGGATCTGGCTGCTCCTGGCTGGCTGACGGATCTGGCTGCTCATGGCTGGCTGACGGATCTGGCTGCTCATGGCTGGCTGACGGATCTGGCTGCTCATGGCTGGCTGACGGATCTGGCTGCTCATGGCTGGCTGACGGATCTGGCTGCTCATGGCTGGCTGACGGATCTGGCTGCTCGTGGCTGGCTGACGGGTCTGGCTGCTCATGGCTGGCTGACGGGTCTGGCTGCTCATGGCTGGCTGGACGGATCTGGCTGCTCGTGGCTGGCTGACGGATCTGGCTGCTCATGGCTGGCTGACGGATCTGGCTGCTCATGGCTGGCTGACGGGTCTGGCTGCTCATGGCTGGCTGACGGGTCTGGCTGCTCTGGCTGGCTGACGGATCTGGCTGCTCATGGCTGGCTGGCGGATCTGGCTGCTCATGGCTGGCTGACGGGTCTGGCTGCTCATGGCTGGCTGGCCGGGTCTGGCTGCTCGTGGCTGGCTGACGGATCTGGTTGCTCATGGCTGGCTGACGGATCTGGCTGCTCGTGGCTGGCTGAAGGCTCTGGCTGATCCTGTCTGGCGGAGAGCTCTCGCGGCTCCGGTCTGGCGGACGGCTCTGAAGGCTCATGGCAGACGGGCGGCTTTGCAGGCTCAGTACAGACGGGCAGTTCCAGACGGCGTTGGGCAGACGGGCAGTTCAGACGGCGTTGGGCAGACGGGCAGTTCAGACGGCGTTGGGCAGCCGGGCAGTTCAGGCGCCCGTTGGGCAGACGGGCAGTTCAGACGGGCGTTGGGCAGACGGGCAGTTCAGACGGCGTTGGGCAGACGGGCAGTTCAGGCGCCCCGTTGGGCAGACGGCCAGTTCAGGCCGGCTAGCGACGCACATCGTGGACCTGGTGCGTGGAGTAGGAACAGGCCGGACGTGCACGGGAACACCCACCACTGGCCTTAACTGGGGATCAAGAACGGACCGGACCAGACTGGGAACACACTTCAGTCTCTCATGCCGTGCCACAACAACTTCCCTCCCTCTACTCGCCAATGGCTCCCGTAATCCGATAGCCTTCTCTCCTTTTCTCCCTGTGGCAGCCTCCTGCTGCCCAGGCGCCCAAGCCATGTGCCCCCCAAAAATTTTTGGGGAGTAACCACGGGCTTCCAGCCTCGACTCCGCGCTTCCTCTTCATACCACCTCCTCTCGGCTGCAGCTGCCTCCCAGCTCTTCACGAGGGCGGTGATATTCCTCCTCAGACCACCTCCTCTCGGCTGCAGCTGCCTCCAGCTCTTCACGGGGGCGATGATGTTCCTCCGGTTGTGCCCAAGGACCCTTTCCAGCCCGAATCTCCTCCCATGTCCAAAAGTCCTTAGAGGCATCCATAACTCCTGTGTCCAGACCCCTTGCTCCTGGAACGCGCTGCTTGGTCCTTTTTTGGTGGGTTATTCTGTCACGATCGTCTGAAGGAGGAGACCAATGCGCAGCGTTGCGAGTGAACATGATGACTATATTATAAAGCAACCACGTAAAAACAACAAAAGACGATAGTGAAGTCCTAACGTAACAATACACTGAACTTGGAACAGTAACCCACCACACAAAGTGAACTCACACAGTATAAATATGGCTCCCAATCAGAGATAACGAGCCGACAGCTGACACTCGTTACCTCCGATTGGGAGTCATACGACTAATCAAGAACAATTAACCAAACATAGAAAATGCACAACCAGAAATCCCCAACATAGAAATACACCCAAACAATGAAACTAAACAACCCTGGCTCAAATATCAAGGTCCGTGGAGCCAGAGTGTCACAATTTACTAGTCTGGAAAGACATTGAAAGTACTGACATGTAATTCAATATGATGGCTCTCCAAACTACCAGTACACTTGGACCTGGATTCTTTTTTCTTTGCAACTAAATGTCATGTTGAATATTGAAGAAATACACTTTTCAAGGGTTGGTATAGTAATTCATTCCTCTTGACAGTGGCATTTTAAAAATAGAACTGTCTGTTTCCATTCTCTCTGTGCTGTGTATGTGTGTGTGTGTGTGTGTGTGTGTGTGTGTGTGTGTGTGTGTGTGTGTGTGTGTGTGTGTGTGTGTGTGTGTGTGTGTGTGTGTGTGTGTGTGTGTGTGTGTGTGTGTGTGTGTGTGTGTGTGTGTGTGTGTGTGTGTGCGCGCTGTGGGGTGGGCTGGGGAGAAGGGCACAGCTGTGTGTTCTATTGCCTCTGTAGAGTGACCTACATACAGGGGACCCCAGTAGGCGTCCGGCCCGCCGCACAAGGCTATGTCTCTGTATGTGTGCCAAGTCTGGTGTGTGTGTGTGTGCATGTTGTTTTGTTTTCCCCCTCAGATGCACAGCTGTGTGTTGGCGGCTGTTCCCCCTGCAAGTTTTCTAAGAAACTTTTTATGGCTTAAGGTTTTTCTGTTCTCATCAGTCCCTTCCCTGTCAATACAATAGAAAATAGATGATGTTTAGAAACTGTCATCAACAGGAGGAACTTATAGCACCTGAACCAAAACAACCCAATTTTACAAGTCTTTAACATTCTTTGACTGTGTTAACTTGATACTTTAAAGTGCAGTAATCATAGCTCATTGAATACTTATCAACCCCCCACTGAATACTTTGATTTGAGATATTCCAGTGATGGGTTCACTCAGACCTGCTGCGTTTATGTAAATGTGGTTTGTTAGAACCCATTCCCTGTGTTTTACTCCTATTAATGACTTTGGTTCCTGAGGGGTTGATTCTTTCACTGTAGTGATTGCTTTGTTTGATTAGCACTGTGACGTGTTTCTCTATGTTTTTCTGTGTGTGTGTTCAGATCCGGGTGGGTGGGTTCGAGTACTCCCCTGGGACTCTCCAGATCTACTCAGACAGCCTGCTGACCCTGCCCGCCATCATCGGCATCGGGGGAGGTGGTGGTCTGCTGCTATTGGTCATCATCGCTGTGCTCATCGCCTACAAGAGGAAGTCCCGTGATGCTGACCGCACCCTGAAACGCCTGCAGCTACAGATGGACAACCTGGAGTCCAGAGTGGCCCTCGAGTGTAAAGAAGGTACGGACAGTCACACATATCCCTCTCTCTCTCTCACTCTCTCTCTCTCTCTCTCTCTCTCTCTCTCTCTCTCTCTCTCTCTCTCTCTCTCTCTCTCTCTCTCTCTCTCTCTCTCTCTCTCTCTCTCTCTCTCTCTCTCTCTCTCTCTCTCTCTCTCTCCCCCTCACTCTCCCTCTTTCATAATCACTCTCTTATTCTCTTTCTGTGTGTATATGTCACTGTGCTGTAGCTGCACTCTGTCCAGTCGTCATGGTAACAGGTTGGTGTGGCTGATGCGAGAGGGCTGCTTGCTCCTTGGTGGTGTGGTCGCGGTATCCTCTGAATGTGTGAGTGTGTCTGTGTGTTGTGTGGACAGCCAAGTTGGTGTTGAGGTGCGTCTATGCTGCCCACTGAGAGATGGACGGAGACTAATTGGTCATTATCTGTGGATTGCCATCCGGAGGGTCATAGCCTTGTCAGTCTCAGCCCACAGCTCAGCCTGTCACCAAACTGATGGATACAGAGATGGGGAGGAGAAGTCTGGCAGGGAGAGAGAGAAGAGAGACAGGGACTGTGTGGGGTCAGATGGAACAGTACAGGGGACATTGGAGAGTGATTGATTTAAAGCTTTAAAGCTCCTGTTACTCCACATGTATACCTGATATAATTAGCATTCTTGCCACACATGCTCAAAACAATACACATGCCATGATTTATTTACAACAAACACAGCAGCAGCACACAACAGACATGAGTTCCTTTACACACCAGTCTCAGAACTGACAGACCAGCAGCACCAGATAGTAATCTACACCTCTGCCTCTGTAGCTGGGAAGTTTGGGCAACGATGTGAGGGAAAAACCCTGAGTGCCACCAGGAAGTGGAGCGTTGCTGTGTCCCCACCCCCTGCCCCGCCCCTCCTGCTGGAGGCCCAGCCGGGCTATGCTACCCAGGCGATGGGGATGGGCGGTGCAGCAGACGGGGGGGCGGGCCTGGTTGCGGGGAGGTGGGCATGTCCCACTAAGTGTCAGTCAGCAGGGGAGGGGAGGATTGGATGATAGGAGACGTGGAGCTCAATGAGACGTGCTGTAAGGGCCATCAGAGAGCAGTGTAATCCAAACAAACACACAGACAAAACTAACAGTCACACGACTAATGGCCCATTAACAACAGATTAGATGCTGCTGCAACTGTTGATGGGTAGAAGATCTGCTGTGTAGTTTACTCTGCTGGATGTAATGGTTGCTTTGGCACGGTGCTTCGACACAACAAACTCAATAGAATGAAGGATAACTATTTTATTTACTAAATTAATGGAAAGTCTAGATTCAGCCAGACACATTCCCTGTCAACAGAATGTTTTATTATTCACATAATAACTTTGATAGTTATTTTATCTCTATGAATAATTGGACCCATACTGAAAGGCCCATATATGCATGATAATAAAGCCTTAATTAACCTGTAGGAATCGTGCAGTCTGTATAATATTTGAGTGGCTGCTGCACTGTATGTAGAAATAGAGATGCCCTTACAGAAGGGGGAGCTTAGCACTCTACTATTAGCATCCCAGTGGACGATGCAGTCCAATAACAGCTGGAGGAAATGCTGCATAAAATGCATTGCTCCTTTATTAATTATCCACTCATGTAATTCATTGACTTTCTTTCCGGTGAACTTTGTTTTCTCTTTTTCTCTTTCCATCGTCTCTCTCCTTTTCTGTAACAGTTTATTTTCTTACGTTTAGCTCTTCTCTTGAATTACCAACAAGTATGGATTAAATTCAAAAACACAACAGAAGAATGAAATCAACATTCTATCCCTCTGTCTTTTTCTCTAAGCCAATTAGTGCAGTATTGGTGTGGTGGTATATGTTTGCTGTTGACATTGATTATACTGTGCAACACACAGTTGTAACATTGGAATACACACACATACAGTGTAATGAAGATACAGTACTTCCAGAATATCCTTCTATGTCCATTCTTACCCAGTGCAACTGGCTGTGCATCCCTGTGTTTAAGTGTCTACATCATAGTAAGGTAATTCTCTGTCTGTGTGTTCCCTCAGCCTTTGCAGAGTTGCAGACAGACATCCATGAGCTGACCCAGGAGCTGGACGGAGCGGGCATCCCCTTCCTTGAGTACAGGACCTATGCCATGCGTGTCCTCTTCCCTGGCATCGAAGATCACCCCGTGCTCAAGGAGATGGAGGTACGGGTCAAGGAGGTACACCACCACTGCCACCGCAGCATGTAGAATAGAATATCTACACCACTATCTATACTAATCTGTATCTATATCTATATCTAATACCCCACACTCTGCATGTTAGAGGAAACCTTTGACTCACCAAAATCCCATGTCACAGCCCGGGAAGGTACAGAGAACTGTATGTATGTAGCATGATATCATTTCATACAGGCTATCATTAAGCCAATGAAATGGTCATATGATATGGCTATAATCATTTCATATACAGTATCTTCACGTAGGAGCTTCTCTCTCGTCATGTATCAATGTCATTACATATATTTCAAATATGCTACTAGATCCCACCTGGTTCAGCATGAAATATATGCAAATGCCTGTCAGAATACAGTGTAGAGACTCTCTACCTCCCCTCCCTGTCAACCACATGCTCTTCTAAAGGGGAGGTATCGGGGAGGGATTACATCTTTATTGTTATATCCGTATTTCTTTTCCACTGAATTTCCCCTCGGGTGCCAGGCGTAATCAAGTGTCCATACACACGGCTCAATCCCTTATTGCTCTGTGTAGCTGCTCTCCCCAAAGCAACCTACAGTACCCATGCTGCTCCCCCAGAGGACCCAGAATTTCATTTAGCTCCACTGAGGAAAATTGAGGCACTTTATTAGGCCGTGTAGTGGAAGGAAGAGAGATTCTGTGAAGTCAGAGCGCATGGTGTATGGTACGGCGGTCCTCGATTGGCTACAGGACTAGATGTGTTTCAGAGTTATGAGGTCAGATGAGGATCATGGGAGGCATGCGGGCGGGGGGATGGAGCCAGGCGATTGGCTAATGGAGGAGGAAGTGTTTTTTCATAAAGACAGAGACAGTACTTTGATTTGATTTTCCTTTTATTAACACGTACTGGGTGTTGTTTAGGCATAACATTATGCCGTAAGCCTTGCAGAATATACTAGATGTTTGTCTCCCTTTTTATTAAGAGACACTACCCTTGTTTTTCTGAGCAGTAGCACTGCCTTGTCTATGTGAGAGAGTTAGAGTGAAGGATTGTGGGTCAGGTCTAGAGGGGGCCGTAGCATTGCTGATGAGAAGTGACAGATGCCAGCCTATGGAACAAGCTTCTGTCACCCAGCCACCCTCGGACACACAGCACTGCACAGGTCCTCTCCTTTCTACGCCCCAGTGCATCCCCCCTTCCTTTTCCTCCTCCCTCCTTCCTTTCTGTTTTCTCCTGTGCTCAGCTGACGACTTAGGGCAAATTGATCATAAGACATTTTAAGAAACATCTCCTAAGATCGAATGCACTGTACTTGTGCTCGTGACAATAAACTTGAAACTTGAAAATGCACTGCAGGCTTTAAAAGCAGCTACGGTCATGAATGTAAATCTAACAATGGCCTCATAGGCCAAGATGTCAGGTCTTGCATACATTACATAGCCATGCTCTAAATAATGCTTAGATCAGTTATTGTTGTGTTATTGACATTAGTCTTACTCCATGTATTTACATTATACCATTTACATTAGCCCTACCCCACATAAAAAACAGTTTACTATAGAATACTACAGTACTTACTAGAATTATGTAGTAAACTGTAGTATACTGTAGAATACTATAGTAAATACTACAGTATCCTACAGACTACAAAAACACTACAGTAAATACTACAGTAATGTCCGCAAAAACACTACAGTCCGCAAAAACACTACAGTAAATACTACAGTAATATTACAAAAACGCTACTGTCCGCAAAAACACTACAGTAATTACTATAGTATATTCTACAGTATTTAATTTGCCTATACCCTGCCCATTCCCTTCCCCATAATCCCAATTTGTGCCACCAATAAGTGAGAAACCTACATGCCCAAGTATAGATGATATATTGTGTTCCCTACAGGTTATAGAAAAGAGCAAAAGCTCTGAACTATCCATTCAGACCTCAGTCCTACCAACCTACAGGTTATGAAAAATTTGCTCTTTGAGATTTTTGTCCAGTAGGTTTCCTAAAGGAGAAATCCCAAACTCCTATGTCAAAGATCCCCCCCCCCCCCCAAAAAAAGACTACACTAAATACTACAGTAATGTCCGCAAAACCAATAAAGTAAATAACACAGTATACTACAGTTTGCAAAAACAGTACAGTAATTACTATAGTATAGACTACAGTTGTTTTTTACTATGGTATTTATACTAAAGTCAACTGTAAATACTATAGTATTTAAACTTTAAGTATTTTTTTATCTGGGGTACTCCACATATTTACATTACATTTACAACACATGTAAGTGACAGCCAGTCCCATGGTCTGATAAGGGGATGTCATGTTGTTTCCTGATAGGTCCAGGCCAACCAGGAGAAGGCCTTGACCCTGTTCGGCCAGCTACTCACCAAGAAGCACTTCCTGTTGACGTTCATCCGCACCCTGGAGGCGCAGCGCTCCTTCTCCATGCGTGACCGCGGCAATGTGGCGTCGCTCATCATGACAGCGCTGCAGGGGGAGATGGAGTACGCCACAGGGGTTCTCAAACAGCTTCTCTCTGACCTCATCGACAAGAACCTGGAGAGCAAGAACCACCCCAAGCTGCTACTGCGCCGGTGAGACGGACACATTCACACACTTGTCCAATGACACATTCACACAATCACCCACTCACACATACGTCTGCTGACACACTCACTCACACATTTGTTGTATCACACATTTCTTAACACACTGACTTGTGTACAACTGTTTAATAAATCATATTACTCTTACATACAGTGCATTCGGAAAGTATTCAGACCCTTTGACTTTTCCCACATTATGTTACGTTACAGCCTTATTCTAATAATGATTAAATTAATTGTTTTCCTCATCAATCCACACACAATACCCCATAATGACAAAGCGAAACAGGTTTTTAGAAATGTTTGCAAATGTATAAAAAAAAAAAAAAACTGAAATACCTTATTTACATAAGTATTCAGACCCTTTTCTATGAGACTCGAAATTGAGCTCAGGTGCATCCTGTTTCTATTGATCATCCTTGAGATATTTCTACAACTTGATTGGAGTCCACCTGTGGTAAATTCCATTGATTGGACATGATTTGTAAAGGCACACACCTGTCTATATAAGGTCCCACAGTTCACAGTGCATGTCAGAGCAAAAACCAAGCCATGAGGTCGAATGAATTGTCCGTAGAGCTTCGTGACAGGATTGTGTCGAGGCACAGATCTGGGGAAGCGTACCAAAAAATGTATGCAGCATTGAAGGTCCCCAAGAACACGGTGGCCTCCATCGTTCTTAAATGGAAGACGTTTGGAACCACCAAGACTCTTCTTAGAACTGGCCGCCCGGCCAAACTGAGCAATCGGGGGAGAAGGGCCTTGGTCACTCTGACAGAGAAGGGCCTTGGTCACTCTGACAGTTCCTCTGTGGAGATGGGAGAACCTTCCAGAAGGACAACCATCTTTGCAGCACTCCACCAATCAGTCCTTTATGGTAAAGTGGCCAGACGGAAGCCACTCCTCAGAAAAAGGCACATGACAGCCTGCTTGGAGTTTGCCAAAAGGCACCTAAAGGACTCTCAGACCATGAGAAAAAATATGATCTGGTCTGATGAAACCAAGAGTGAACTCTTTGGCCTAAATGCCAAGCGTCACGTCTGGAGGAAACCTTGCACCATCCCTACGGTGAAGCATGCTGGTGGCAGCATCATGCTTTGGGGATGTTTTTCAGTGGCAGGGACTGGGAGACTAATAAGGATCGAAGGAAAGATGAACGGAGCAAAGTACAGAGAGATCCATGATGAAAACCTTCTCCAGAGCGCTCAGGACCTCAGACTGGGGCGAAGGTTCACCTTCCAACAGGACAATGACCCTAAGCACACTGCCAAGACAACGCAGGAGTGGCTTCGGGACAAGTCTCTGAATGTGCTTGAGTGGCCCAGCCAGAGCCCGGACTTGAAGCCAATCGAACATCTCTGGAGAGACCTGAAAATAGCTCCCCATTCAAACTGACAGAGCTTGAGAGGATCTGCAGAGAAGAATGGGAGAGACTCCCGAAATACAGGTGTGCCAAGCTTGTAGCGTCATACCCAAGAAGAATCGAGGCTGTAACCACTGCCAAAGGTGCTTCAACAAAGTACTGAGTAAAGGGTCTGAATACTTATGTAAATGTGATATTTCCGTTTGTTTAATTTTTTATATATTTGCAACAATTTCCCAATTTTTTTTTTGCTTTGTCATTATGGGGTATTGTGTGTAGATTGATGAGGGAAAACAACTATTCTATCCATTTTAGAATAAGGCTGTAACGTACAAAATGTGGAAAAAGTACATATTGTATTTCCCTATTCTCTCAAACCATATAGCCATTGGTGTAGTGGAGGGTAAACGCAAGTAAACACAGTTTAGCCACCTTTTTGTTGCCCAACAGTTAACAATTTTTGCAGAAAAAGTCATTCAAAATATAGGGAGCGTTACTTTTTTCACCGTGACCGCCGATCAGGGTTTACACAATAATTTTTTTAACACTACATCACTATATATAGCCAAACCAAGATGGAGGACTTAAACCCAAACAAATGGCCAAATCAAAGTCTTAGTTAAAGATGCACTGTGCTGAAATCGCTCCGCCATTCCCTGGTTGCAAAAATTATAATAGTTCGCCTAATTTCAGCTTATGTGACAAAACAAGCAAGTACAGTGTAAAGAATCATTGTACCATCTAAACCGCTGAATTTTTTTTTTTCCATAACCAAAAATATTGTATTTTCAGCTGTTTGAAGTTGGTGTACAAAACCGAACGTAAAAGACGCAAAAACTAAACTTAAGCACGAGAAGCATAGAAATAGCTCACAGAACAGATCTACCACTTCTTTGACTTGCTTTCAATGAGAATGACAGATCTATAACTCATATTTCTATGTGAATTTGGTCAGGTTGCCCAAAAAGTTACATATTGCAGCTTTAGGGGTGTTTTGTAGAAGTTTTCTTCCTATCACCCCTCCTCCCTGTGCCGCCTTTTAATATAGATTAACTAGATAATTAAGGAGAGAAAGTAGCTTTTCTAGCCGCTGTAGGGGGAGGAGAAAGGGGAAACGGAAAAGGAGCATGCTGTTTGCCCAGGTTTCCTCTCTGGATATTAGGATAAATAAATTGCAGTAGATTTTAATTGCTCCTCGTCTGGGGGACATTTCAGGGGTCTTTGTTCGTTAGGCAACAGGTTTATGATTAACGAGAGAAGTTACCCAATTATGATAATTGTCTGTTTTTAATGAAGATTGGTTGTTTGCTTTGAGAATAAAGTATTTGTTTTAAGACCTTTTTCCACTTATGGAAGTATCAGTATTAGATTTATTCCTAGTTAGTTTTGAGGTATAGCTGCAATTTCTTCTAGTTGATTATTTACTTCTAGTTGATTATTGAACTATCATGTCTTATTTAGCCTCCTCTTGCCTTACATTTCTCTGTTAGAACGGAGTCTGTTGCTGAGAAGATGCTGACCAACTGGTTCACTTTTCTCTTGTACAAGTTCCTAAAGGTAAGCCCACCATCAAAACACCAAACTTAGCTCTGACCAGATGAGCTAGCAACCCCTCAACTCCACCACTCTCTCTCTTCTATCAATTGTGATTCGTTTTGTTTTCCCCCTTCCCTGTTTCTCATTATGGGTTAGGACACTATTAGTCTTTTAGTCTGTTTAAGGCTCCAACTAGAGACGTTTCTCTTTATTTCATTCGTTTGTTGCGTCATTATTTCTTTGACGGATATGTTCTAGCCTGCGGTCATTAGGAGCTGTGGGGGTGTGGCGTTCAACTGGTCCTTCTCTCTTCACTCTCCTCTCACTCTCCCTCACTCCCTCGTGGAAGAGTGTAAAATTACCCCCTAATGAAGCCGGGATGTGGAAATAAAGATAATTTCACAGACAAGCGTGCCGTGGTGAGGGGTAGGGAGTGATGTAAGCGTGTTCCCTATCGTTAGCAGCTGTCTGGTTAATTAGCGCAGATGCTAACGAGACGTTAACAGCATATGTAGGGAGAGAGAGGGAGAGTTTGTATTTGTATTTATTATGGATCCCCATTAGCTGTTGCCAAAATCCATGTGTACATGTGTGTATAGTGCGTATGTTATCGTGTGTTTGTATGCATGTGTCTATGTTTGTGTTGCTTCACAGTCCCTGCTGTTCCATAAGGTGTATTTTTATCTGTTTTTTAATTTTACTGCTGGCACGAGTTACTTGATGTGGAATAGAGTTCCATGTAGTCATAGCTCTATGTAGTGCTGTGCTCCTCCCATAGTCTGTTCTTGACTTGGGGACTGTGAAGAGACCTCTGGTGGCATGTCTTGTGGGGTATGCATGGGCTGCTGCATAGGAGTCAGGAGAGGACACTGGAGGTGGAGACTTAGCTAGCTTCTTGTCTCCATTCTCCCCCTCTCACAGTTAACTACCCACGGGCACAGACGTCAGTTCAACGTCTAGTTTTGATTTACATTTGGTTGGTTGTCAACTAACGTGAATTCAATGGGAAATCAACATGTCATTGGATTTAGGTGAAATTCCCTTACGTTGATTACTTTTTTCAAATCAAATCAGTTTTCTACGTTGATTCAACGTCATCACATTAAATGATGTGGAAACAATGTTGATTCAACCAGTTTATGCCCAGTGGGGATCTTCAGTCTCCTTGCCTGACGACTCAAACTGAATTATTCTGCTTCTTGTTCACTACATACTTCAGTCTGAGTCTGCCATCATCGTTGTTTGTGGTAATGTCAAAATGAGGGGGGTTGTACAAAACAAAGTAATCAGCGATTGGATCATCTCTAACCAATCAGTATATCAATGCCAATGATGAATTTTCGAAACACCGCTTTACCCATGTGTTTTCTGGCTCTGGCCCAACCCATCGGTTTCTGGGACCAATCAGAATGGTTAGAATGTGTTTGCGTTCTAGAAATCGTCAGGGATGTACTCAGATCCAAACTCTTTGCAGAGAAGACATTTCCCTGGTTAGTATATAGATAATCTTTGCTACTGCAGATATTTGGAAAAATATAGCTTTGGACAACTGCAAAAGTGTTGCTACAGCTCTCACAAACATTGCTGCCCTGAATTTAGCTGGGTAGAAGTAGAGGGACTACTTTCTGGAGGGCAATACCATGCCGACTCATGTGTTTACATGTGTGGGTGGGGTGGGGCTAAGGCTTAAGAGGGTATGCTGAATGGGTGTTAACAAAGAAGGCTCCTGAGTGGCGCAGTGGTCTAAGGCACTGCATCGCAGTGCTAACTGTGCCACTAGAGATCCTGGTTCGAATCCAGGCTCTGTCGCAGCCGGCCGCGACCGGGAGACTCATGGGCGGCGCACAATTGGCCCAGTGTCGTCCAGGGTAGGGGAGGGAATGGCCGGCAGGGATGTAGCTCAGTTGATAGAGCATGGCGTTTGCAACGCCAGGGTTGTGGGTTCGATTCCCACGGGGGGCCAGTATATATAAAAAAAATATGTATTCACTAACTGTAAGTCGCTCTGGATAAGAGCGTCTGCTAAATGACTAAAAATGTAAAAAAAAAGATCTCTCTAGGAAGTGTAAAAATCTCATCAAATTCTTTCAAAGGGCATTTTCTCCTACTTAAGTGGGATAAGCAGCATTACTTTCCCATGTTTCCTCCAACCATTTTGAAGCTCTGAATCTGTACTTTCATAAAATGCTAAAATAAGCAAATCACTTGCATTTGATATAAGCCTCAATAGAGAAATCTGGATACTTATGCATGTGCTTATTTCTCACCTTCCGCTTTAAAGATATCAACTTTTTGATTGCTGATAAATGGCGGAGAGAGGGTAAGAGGTAAGGAGTTTTGAGTGTGTTTTAAAGTGGGAGAGATAAATGCTATGCCTATCAAGCACTTAGAGTGATCTCTCTCTCTCTCTCTCTCTCTCTCTCTCTCTCTCTCTCTCTCTCTCTCTCTCTCTCTCTCTCTCTCTCTCTCTCTCTCTCTCTCTCTCTCTCTCTCTCTCTCTCTCTCTCTCTCCTACAGCCCATGCATTTCTAACATGGTGAAGGGCTTCCTAAGCACTTCCTCTCAATCGTTAACCTCGTATTAGTTTCAGCCTCAGCTGCCACCTGGCTGTCCTCTCTCTCACTCTGCTTTAAACTATTTCTCTTTTTAAGAGGGGTGAGTTTTTCTTGGGTCTGAGCTGGGGGTAATGACACTATTGATTGGCAAGTGCCCGTGATAGCGCAAACGCAGGAAACATTTATATTAGACCACCCTAGCGCTCTGTCGATTAGGCCAGTGAGAAGATACAGGAGAATAGCATTGCCTCATTGCCAACAAATGTCGTGTTAAATGCATACCTGTTAAGATATACACTGAGTGTACAAAACACCTGCTCTTTCCATGACATAGACTGACCAGGTGAATCCAGGTGAAAGCTATGATCCCTTATTGATGTCACCTGTTAAATCCTATTCAATCAGTGTAGATGAAGGGGAGGAGACAGGTTAAAGAAGGATTTCTAAGCCTTGAGACATGGATTGTGTATGTGTGTCATTCAGAGGGTGAATGGGCAAGACAAAAAGGGGTATAGTAGTAGGTGCCAGGCACACCGGTTCGAGTGTGTCAAGAACTGCAACGCTGCTGGGTTTTTCACGCTCAACAGTTTCCCGTGTGTATCAAGAATGGTCCACCACTCAAAGGACATCCAGCCAACTTGACACAACTGTGGAAAGCATTGGAGTCAACATGGGCCAGCATCCCTGTGGAATGATTTTGACACCTTGTAGTCCCATGCCCTGACAAATTGAGGCTGTTGTGAGGGCAATAGGGGGTGCAACTCAATATTAGGAAGGTGTTCTTAATGTTTTGTACACTCAGTGTAGATACATGTGGTTAAGCAATTGCATTGACTTTGTTCAATTTAATCCTAAAGGCCACTGGTCCCAAGCTTCAGCCCGTACCTCTCACTGATGGTCTGTGTCCCTGTCTCTAGGAGTGTGCTGGTGAGCCTCTGTTCATGCTGTACTGTGCCATGAAGCAGCAGATGGAGAAGGGGCCTATAGACTCTATCACAGGAGAGGCTCGCTACTCCCTCAGTGAGGACAAGCTCATCAGACAGCAGATCGACTACAAGACCCTGGTGAGTGCTGTCAACTAGAAATATTTTACAGGACGATGAGGATTTTTAATCAAATGTATGATTTACCTTTGAGAAGGCAGTGAGGTTTGTAGGATTTGTCATTACCTCAGTGACCCTAATTAGTGCTTGCTGCTTGAGTAGTCAATTCGAATAGCTGCAAATGCCAACTTATTTAACTGAACAGAGCTGAACCTAATTCTGCTCCCCTCCCTCCCCTGCCAGACTCTCCACTGTATGAACCCGGAGAACGAGAACGCCTCGGAGGTGACAGTGAAGGGGCTGAACTGTGACACCATCACCCAGGTGAAGGAGAAGCTGCTGGATGCTGTTTACAAGGGCAGCCCCTACTCCCAGAGACCCAAGGCTGGGGACATGGACCTGGGTAAGAAGACCAGTGCTTAGTGAGTGTGTGTGTGTGTGTTTGTGTTTACTGTGTGTCGGGGCTGCCTGCCTGCCTGTCTGCCTGCCTGTCTGCCTGCCTGTCTGTCTGTCTGCCTGTCTCCGCTCAATTCTCATCCTCATCTTCTCTTCACAGAGTGGCGTCAGGGCAGGATGGCCAGAATCATCCTTCAGGATGAGGATGTCACCACCAAGATCGATAATGACTGGAAACGCCTCAACACACTGGCCCACTATCAGGTGAGAGCAGAGGGCTGGGAGTGAGTGGGCTGGGGTTGCCATAGTGTGGTTATATCTATGCAAACAGACAGTGCATGGAGTGATTGACAAGACAACATTTACAAGACAGCCCTTTGTTTTTCAATCCTTTTAGGTGACGGACGGCTCAGTGATCGCTCTGGTGCCAAAGCAGAACTCGGCCTACAACATATCCAACTCCTCTACCTTCACAAAGTCTCTCAGCAGATATGGCGAGTCTCTCTTTCTCCTTTCTTTTTCCCTCAATCTCTCTCTCAATCTCTGTCTTTCCCTCTCTGTCTTTCTTGATAGTAAGCAAGATTTGACTCAGCCTCTCTGAATAGAGAGAACCATAAATCCACCAATATCAAGCCAACACCATTTAAGAGGCATTTCCACCATCTAGGAAATAACAGGCATTACATCAGACACCTCACTCCTCCTGCCAGAGACTGAAGACCAATAGCTAACACAGACACACCTCTGAACACAGCCTCAGCTGTACATCACAACAGTGTAACCAGCTCTCTGGCAAAAGCCTTTTTTCCGAGGGCTTTCACCTTTGTTGTTTTCCCTTCTCTCTCCTCAAGTGTGTCTGTGTGTTAAGGGGTTACGATAGCAACGCTGACAGGCCAGTGAAAGCCAGGCTGGTTTGTTAGTCCACAGAGAGAATAGCCAAGCCCTGGCTGTTGTAAGAGCAGACGTAAACGTCCACCACTCTCCCCCAGAAAACCAATGGACAGGAAATGTACAGGCACTCAAGCAGCAGTAGCAACAGCAGCAGTAGTAGCAGCCTCATTTTACATTTACATTTTACGTCATTTAGCAGACGCTTTTATCCAGAGCGACTTACAGTTAGTGCATACATTATTCTTTTTTATTTTCATACCCCATGGGAATCGAACCCACAACCCTGGCGTTGCAAACGCCATGCTCTACCAACTGAGCTACCTCCCTGCCGGCCATTCCCTCCCCTACCCTGGATGACGCTGGGCCAATTGTGCGCCGCCCTGTTGGTCTCCCGGTTGCGGCCGGCTACAGCAGAGCCTCATGATGAAAGTCCAATAGAAGTAGGAGTACTATTGGCTGCTGGGAGAGTGGCTACAGTGGAGAAAATGTTCTGGTGTGAACAAGCTGATACTGGGTTGACAAGGTCGTTGGCATGGAGACCAATCTTAGTCACACTGGTTCCGTTTTCGTTTCGGTCATCACTGGTTTTAACACCTCCACTAGAAATACAGTTGAAGTCGGAAGTTTACATACACTTAGGTTGGAGTCATTAAAACTCATTTTTCAACCACTCCACAAATTTCTTGTTAACAAACTATAGTTTTGGCAAGTCGGTTAGGACATCTACTTTGTGCATGACACAAGTAACTTTTCCAACAATTGTTTACAGATTATTTCACTTATAATTCACTATCACAATTCCAGTGGGTCAGAAGTTTACATACACTAAGTTGACTGTGCCTTTAAACAGCTTGGAAAATTCCAGAAAATGATGTCATGGCTTTAGAAGCTTCTGATAGGCTAATTGAAAATAATTTGAGTCAATTGGAGGTGTACCTGTGGATGTATTTCAAGGCCTACCTTCAAACTCAGTGCCTCTTTGCTTGACATCATGGGAAAACCAAAAGAAATCAGCCAAGACCTCAGAAAAAAATGTGTAGACCTCCAAAAGTCTGGTTCATCCTTGGGAGCAATTTCCAAACGCCTGAAGGTACCACGTTCATCTGTACAAACAATAGTACGCAAGTATAAACACCATGGGACCACGCAGCCGTCGTACCACTCAGGAAGGGGACGCATTCTGTCTCCTAGAGATGAACGTACTTTGGTGCGAAAAGTGCAAATAAATCCCAGAACAACAGCAAAGGACCTTGTGAAGATGCTGGAGGAAACAGGTACAAAAGTATCTATATCCACAGTAAAACGTGTCCTATATCTCTGTTTGGCCATAATGACCATCGTTATGTTTGGAGGAAAAAGGGGGTTGCTTGCAAGCCGAAGAACACCATCCCAACCGTGAAGCACGGGGGTGGCAGCATCATGCTGTGGGGGTGCTTTGCTGCAGGAGGGACTGGTGCACTTCACAAAATAGATGGCATCATGAGGAAAGAAAATGATGTGGATATATTGAAGCAACATCTCAAGACATCAGTCAGGAAGTTAAAGCTTGGTCGCAAATGGGTCTTCCAAATGGACAATGACCCCAAGCATACTTCCAAAGTTGTGGCAAAATGGCTTAAGGACAACAAAGTTAACGTATTGGAGTGGCCATCACAAAGCCCTGACCTCAATCCTATAGAAAATGTGTGGGCAGAACTGAAAAGGCGTGTGCGAGCAAGGAGGCCTTCAAACCTGACTCAGTTACACCAGCTCTGTCAGGAGGATGTCACGCCCTGACCTAGAGAACTCTTGTTGGTTGGGTCAGGGTGTGAGTTCAGTTTGAGATCTATGTTATGGTATTTCTATGTTGGATTCTAGTATTTGTATTTCTATGTTTCTATGTTTGGCCGGGTGTGATTCCCAATAAGAGGCAGCTGTCGCTCGTTGTCTCTGATTGGGGATCATACTTAGTTGTGGGATCTTGACTCGCGGTTGGCTTGTTGTTTTGTAGCCACTGTTTGAGCTTCACGTTTAGTTGTTTTGTTATTTTGTCAAGTGTTTATTCGTATTAATAAACATGTACGCATACCACGCTGCACCTTGGTCTGACCCGTCTCTCAACGATCGTGACAGAGGAATGGGCCAAAATTCACCCAACTTATTGTGGGAAGCTTGTGGAAGGCTACCCAAAACGTTTGATCGAAGTTAAACAATTTAAAGGCAATGCTACCGAATACTAATTGCGTGTATGTAAACTTCTGACCCACTGGGAATGTGATGAAAGAAATAAAAGCTGAAATAAATCATTCTCGCTGCTATTATTCTGACATTTCACATTCTTAAAATAAAGTGGGGATTCTAACTGACCTAAAACAGGGAATTCTTACTAGGATTAAATGTCAGGAATTGTGAAAAACTGAGTTTAAATGTATTTGGCTAAGGTGTATGTAAACTTCCGACTTCAACTGTATGTGTAGCAGGAGTTAGTCTCGGTGTTTAAATACTACAGGGCCCATATTTACAAATTGTCTCAGAGTAGGAGTGCTGATCTAGGATCAGGTCCCCCCTGTTATTCATTAAGATTTAGAAGGCAAATTGTACTCCTACTCTGAGACGCTTTGTGAATACAGGCCCAGATCTCAGTAGAATGAATTGGGTATATTCAGGTCAGTGCTCTTATGCCCCACTGTTCTTTTAATTGTGTCTAGTGGAAAGAAACAACAAACCAAGAAGCACTGACACACATTAGTCTAGCAGTGTTTCCAGCACCATCTCTCTGTGTCATTGAGTTTCTGAACTTCACTTCTCTCATCCTCTCACCCTGAAAGCCAGGGTGATCTCCCTGCGCTCAGACACTCAGAAGCTCAGAAGCCCCCAGCGTCACTCTATCATTCAGACAGTCTGATAGAGATAGATTGAAGTTGTTTTTTCTCCCTCCGTTCTCTCATCCCTCCCTCCATACACCTGAATTCTGGCCACCCTCCCTCCTCTCCAGGCAGCCTCCCTCCCTCCTCTCCAGGCAGCCTCCCTCCCTCCTCTCCAGGCAGCCTCCCTCCCTCCTCTCCAGGCAGCCTCCCTCCCTCCCATGCTGGCTGCCACTGCAGCAGGCTGGCTGATAAGAGGAACACGGCAGATAGGCATCTCTTTGGTCTCCCGTAATGAAGTTTGACACTCACACCATTAATAATGAAGCAGTGCATGGAGGCAGGCGGCCCCCGGGAGGAGACGAGATGAGAGGAGGGAGACAGAAACTCACACAATGGAGCCTGTACAGCCTGACTCATACAGTACCACAGGAAGGGAGGATATTGGTGTTGTGTATGGGTTCTATTATATCCACCACTCTAACATTATGGGTCATTTGGGGTGGGGAGAGGGACGAGATGGAGATGGAAGGGCTGGTTGTAAAAACCTGTTGAAGAAGATAAGACAGAAAGCAGATTCTCTATCCTATCTCCTCTCTCGGCCCTGGCACAATGAAGAAGAGGTGCGCCATTTTCGTTCTCCCACTTCGCTAATTAGTTATAGTCTGCCAATTGAGTGTAATGAGTTAGCCATCGCTCCTCGTTCCTTAGTTGAGGCCTAATCATTTCTCTCACCATCCATCCACCTTTCTGATGTGCAATAGGAGTTTATATAATAGGAGAGGCTACAGGGATATGTTGTCTTGCTCATTAATGTTCTCTCCATCTCAGAGGTCAGGTCCCAGTGGATTATGGGTTGTGACCTTGTGACAGACAAACTGATACTCTGCTCCTCAAGCTGGCACAGTCTTTGTTCTGGCTGGATGACTGCCAGATATAGACAGCCCATAGAGCCCTTTCTTCACCAGACTAAATATGTTTGTTTTCTAATTTATGTTTGTACACTACGTGCAGCGCTTGGCAAGGGTCAGATCAATACACATTTTTAAAGCAACATTTTGATCTGAAATGTGTGATTAAACAAGTGTGTCACAGTTGAAGTTCTCATAACACAATAGCACATGGAACCATAAACATTAAAACCAGTAGATAGTGATAGCACTGACGTCATCCACGTATTCCAATGGAAACCCCTGATGGCGCATGACGTATTTGAATTTGAAGCGTGCCATATTGCTGAATGCCGATTGTAATTTACATAGGCTTTCTAGGGAAGACCAGTGCTTTTGGCACCAGCCGAGCTCGTGACTTCACGCTCCAGACCGGACACTGGGGGCCTGCATGGAACCAGGGAGTCAGACTGGTGTTCTGTTCTGTTCTGGTCATCTTGTTCCATTGACCCCTATAGACCTCTGCATTGCGTGTTCCTGATTAACCTCTTAAGGATCGGAACCTTTTTTTCGCATAAATGACATACCCAAATCTAACTGCCTGTAGCTCAGGACCTGAAGCAAGGATATGCCTATTCTTGATACCATTAGAAAGGAAACACTTTGAAGTTTGGGGAAATGTGAAATTAATGTAGGAGAATATAACACATTAGATCTGGTAAAAGATAATACAAACAAAAAAACAGTTTTTTTTGTTCCATCATCTTTGAAATGCACACAGAAAGGCCACAATATAATATTGCAGTTTAGGCGCAATTTAGATTTTGACCACTAGATGGGAGCAGTGTGTGTGCAAAGTTTCAGATTGATCAAGTGAAGCATTGCAATACTGGACTATTTTGTATCAAGTCTGCCCAAATGTGCCGAATTGGTCAATTGATACATTTTCAAGTACATAACCATAGAGAAAATGATATGTCACCTACAAGGACACCGATCCCGTAGAGGTTAACCTGACTTTCTCCTGATGGCCTTGTCTTTGTTCTGATGTGCCTATCTCTCTCGTCTCCATCCAGAGAGCATGTTGCGGACAGCCAGCAGTCCAGACAGTCTGCGCTCCCGCACTCCCATGATCACGCCCGACCTGGAGAGTGGTACCAAGCTGTGGCACCTGGTCAAGAACCACGACCACTCTGACCAGCGCGAGGGAGACCGCGGCAGCAAGATGGTCTCTGAGATCTATCTGACCCGTCTGCTCGCCACGAAGGTAAGATTACATAGACACCAGACCAACCTATACCACACCTACAGAAATTACATGTACTGTTGATGTAAGTCAACTTTAATATCTGAATGTTGAGTAAGTCATTGTAATGCCCTCCATATGTAAAGAGTTTTTCCTGGTTAAAGAGGACCTATCTTCTTCGGTAGTCCCTTGATGTGCTTGTCTCTGCTAAATGACTAAAATGTAAACAGCTCAGCCTCCATTGCTGTATTCTTCTGGCGTCCCTCAGACAATTCCCTGCTAAAGGGCTTGCCTGCCTGCCACTCTCCTCCTCTCGTCTAGCTGCCTCAGAGCTGATTGTTTCGCTCCTAATTGTAGGGAAAGAAAAAAAATGGAAATTAGACGCTGTTTACAAGCCTCTTGGGTGGTCAATTTCGATTCATAATTTTTTTTAAAGATGGATAAATATAATGCGGGGAGTAGAGAAGGATAAATAGCAGGAGACAAGTCATTTGTTGTGGGATTGAGTGTTTTGTGGCGCATGATGCAGAGAAGCGAATGGAATTTGATCTTGGAGGAGCAGAATGTGGCATCCTCTCCACAGCCACTCCCCCTTAATGGGGGAAATTAATCTCAGTTGTTTGATTTGAAATCTGTAGGTGTGTAATTGGCGAAGAACTCTGACCACTTAGCCTCTCTCCTCTCATCCCTACTCTCCTCAGGGTACGTTGCAGAAGTTTGTGGACGACTTGTTTGAGACCATCTTCAGCACGGCTCACCGCGGCAGCGCCCTGCCTCTTGCCATCAAGTATATGTTTGACTTCCTGGACGAGCAGGCTGACAAACACTCCATATCAGACTCAGACGTACGGCACACCTGGAAGAGCAATTGGTGAGACACATTACAGAACAAATAGTAATGGTTTGGTTGGCTGTTTCTTCTGTATATGTGTATTTGGTTGATGGTATCCATCTTCTCATGATGACTCTCAATTCCCAGTTTGCCTCTGCGGTTCTGGGTGAACGTGATCAAGAATCCCCAGTTTGTGTTTGACATCCATAAGAACAGCATCACAGACGCCTGTCTGTCTGTGGTGGCCCAGACCTTCATGGACTCCTGCTCCACGTCAGAACACAAACTGGGCAAAGACTCGCCCTCCAACAAGCTGCTCTACGCCAAGGATATCCCCAACTACAAGAACTGGGTGGAGAGGTATGAATGACAGCGAGCTCAACTATCTTCTAGTCTATAAGATTATCAATTTCAACGCTTTGTGACATGAAGGTGTGGTCCTCTGTAGCTCAACTGGTAGAGCATGGCGCTTGTAACGCCAGGGTAGTGGGTTCGATCCCCGGGACCACCCATACCTAAAAATAAAAAATAAATGCACACATGACTGTAAGTCGCTTTGGATAAAAGCGTCTGCTAAATGGCATATATTTTTTTTATATATATATATATATATAAGGTTGTTGACAAGTACTTGATTGAGCCCTTTACCTTTTCATCCCAGTCCTTCACATACACAACTAAAGAGTTGTCCTCTCCAGTCCAGGATGCTAACCCCCTCACTCTCTGCTCCCCTCCTGTCCTGTAGGTACTACTCCGACATCTCCCGTATGCCGGCCATCAGTGACCAGGACATGAGTGCCTACCTGGCTGAACAGTCCCGGCTGCACCTCAGCCAGTTCAACAGCATGAGCGCTCTGCACGAGATCTACTCCTATATCATCAAGTACAAAGATGAGGTGAGTCCCCAGTATATTATTAAGCTATTACAATATTAATCATAGACATTATAATAGTTTAATAATATAGATATCTAATGTATTTTATTAATATATGTTAGTCACAGCATGAAGAGATCAGAATATAATTGCCATTGGTTCTGTATGTTAACACAGGGGTGAGACAGAATAACTTTGTATGTGCCCTCTAGTTTTCATGATGAATGGAATGTGGGCATTCTAATTCAATTAAAAGATAACTGAGTATGCATCCATAAATGCATGCAGCTATTTAAGTAATTAAAGTACATATTATGAAACTAATGGACCTCATTGGATTTATGTGTTTTATTAATTCTCCCATGTGCTATCCTTCCGGGGAGTTCATTAACACATTATATTCCATGTGCATGAATATATTTCCCCACCAAAATAGACAGACTAATCATTCTTGAAACGTTGCTTATGCATTGAGGCAGAGCCAGTGTAGTGTAACTACTCCATGCAGGAGATGTGAATGAGACTGTACACTTAGTGCTAATTCTCAGAGAGCTGAGCAGAGCCTGGAAAGGGCTAAAGTCAGTGACTCACGGAGACTGGGCTGTGGAAATTGAGAGATAATGAGGTAGTGCAGAAGCAGAAGCTCCCTCCACTCTATCCACTCCCAGCCATTAGGACAGCCAGCCAGCCAGCCAGGGAGGAAGGCAATGCTAGGATAGCTACTGTACTGTACTCACTCTGAGAGAGTGTCTGCCGTGGCCTTCAAAATCACGTAAACAATGTGTGTCTCTGCTCAGACAATTCCTTCTACCTTGTCGGTTATAGTGCATTGAATGTGTGCTGTGAGAGGTTCAGGCATCCTCTGTGCTTGCCTTTTCAAAGGGCATGGGGGGAGAGAGCATGGTGGTGGTGGAAGTGAGGGGGGTATATTCAGTCATCTCCACTCAGCATCAGACCCTACTTCTACCCCCCTCCCTCTCCCCTCATCTCTCAGCAGTGCTGGTTCCTGTGTTTGAGGCAACAGCTGCAGCTGCCTCCATTTAAGCAGCCGCTCCCCTTCATTAAGGCTTATTATCCAGATGCGGGCGGCTGCAGGGTCCTCCTCTCGCCCCCCTCATCCGTCACAGCAGCACTAACACATGAGGCATTAGCACTCCATTATGTAGGCTCCTGCATGAGTCACTAACAGCTTGTACACAACTACCTATCTCTGATGGACCCACCAGCACCTCCTCTTCCAGTTCCCATAATGCCATAGTACATACAGGACCTCAGCTGTGCTCTCTATATCCACCCCTCGCAGCTTCCATCGTCATCCACCTGTTTAAATAAAATGTTCATCTATGCAATGTCATACAGTGAGGGAAAAAAGTATTTGATCCCCTGCTGATTTTGTATGTTTTCCCATTGACAAAGACATGATCAGTCTATAATTTTAATGGTAGGTTTATTTGAACAGTGAGAGACAGAATAACAACAAAAAAATCCAGAAAAACATGTCAAAAATGTTATAAATTGATTTGCATTTTAATGAGGGAAATAAGTATTTGACCCCTCTGCAAATCATGACTTAGTACTTGGTGGCAAAAGCCTTGTTGGCAATCACAGAGGTCAGACGTTTCTAGTAGTTGGCCACCAGGTTTGCACACATCTCAGGAGGGATTTTGTCCCACTCCTCTTTGCAGATCTTCTCCAAGTCATTAAGGTTTCGAGGCTGACGTTTGGCAACTCGAACCTTCAGCTCCCTCCACAGATTTTCTATGGGATTAAGGTCTGGAGACTGGCTAGGCCACTCCAGGACCTTAATGTGCTTCTTCTTGAGCCACTCCTTTGTTGCCTTGGCCGTGTGTTTTGGGTCATTATCATGCTGGAATACCCATCCACGACCCATTTTCAATGCCCTGGCTGAGGGAAGGAGGTTCTCACCCAAGATTTGACGGTACAAGTCCCCGTCCATCGTCCCTTTGATGCGGTGAAGTTGTCTTGTCCCCTTAGCAGAAAAACACCCCCAAAGCATAATGTTTCCACCTCCATGTTTGACGGTGGGGATGGTGTTCTTGGGGTCATAGGCAGCATTCCTCCTCCTCCAAACACGGCGAGTTGAGTTGATGCCAAAGAGCTCGATTTTGGTCTCATCTGACCACAACGCTTTCACCCAGTTCTCCTCTGAATCATTCAGATGTTCATTGGCAAACTTCAGACGGGCCTGTATATGTGCTTTCTTGAGCAGGGGGACCTTGCGGGCGCTGCAGGATTTCAGTCCTTCACGGCGTAGTGTTTTACCAATTGTTTTCTTGGTGACAATGGTCCCAGCTGCCTTGAGTTCATTGACAAGATCCTCCCGTGTAGTTCTGGGCTGATTCCTCACCGTTCTCATGATCATTGCAACTCCACGAGGTGAGATCTTGCATGGAGCCCCAGGCCGAGGGAGATTGACAGTTCTTTTGTGTTTCTTCCATTTGCGAATAATCGCACCAACTGTTGTCACCTTCTCACCAAGCTGCTTGGCGATGGTCTTGTAGCCCATTCCAGCCTTGTGTAGGTCTACAATCTTGTCCCTGACAACCTTGTAGAGCTCTTTGGTCTTGGCCATGGTGGAGAGTTTGGAATCTGATTGATTGATTGCTTCTGTGGACAGGTGTCTTTTATACAGGTAACAAGCTGAGATTAGGAGCACTCCCTTTAAGAGTGTGCTCCTAATCTCAGCTCGTTACCTGTATAAAAGACACCTGGGAGCCAGAAATCTTTCTGATTGAGAGGGGGTCAAATACTTATTTCCCTCATTAAAATGCAAATCAATTAATAACATTTTTGACATGCGTTTTTCTGGATGTTTTTGTTGTTATTCTGTCTCTCACTCTTCAAATAAACCTACCATTAAAATTATAGACTGATCATTTCTTTGTCAGTGGGCAAACGTACAAAATCAGCAGGGGATCAAAAACTTTTTTCCCTCACTGTATAGTAGACGTTCAACTTTCCATGTTCATACCGAGGTAAACTATGGATGTGAGAGCACTCTGCCTCTGTTTCCTTGTATATTTCTTATATATTCATGAGTAAACAGGTATATGGTGTTTGTAGGGAAAGATATCAACTGTTTGTATGCTTCTACATGAAAGTATTTGGTATTGTAAATACCTATAAATAGCCTACTCATGCCACCATCACGGCATGTTTGCTTCAACAGCTGTTTAAAAACTGACAGATGTTCTGATAGACTTTCTCTGTCGGTGATCCACCCTGCTGATCTATTGACCCATCTCCCGCTCTCCTTCTCTTCTTTCTCCCTCTCTCCTCTCTTCTCTCTCCTCCCTCCCCAGATCCTGTCTGCGCTGCAGAAGGATGAACAGTCTCGCAGGCAGAGACTGCGTAGTAAGCTGGAGCAGGTCATCGACACCATGGCCCTGGCCAGCTGAGGAACGGCCTGCAACTGAGGTTTGGAGACGGTAGCAGCTAGGCCTTCTCTCACTGACCCCAGCTCCTGACCCCAACACAACGAGTAAGGACTGCAAGGACACAAGCAGTACACTGGAGACCCACCAGAGTTAGGCCAATCCAAACAACCCCTCATTTATAAACATTTAACGTCCATCTGTCGCCCCAAGAAAGTGTCTTATCATCGCGGTCTTCATCACTGGTTTCAGTTTGTCTTCCGTGTTGATTCATCTACCCACACACAGGACAGCGACTGTGAAGCAGCTGGTTAAAGAAGCCAGGAGATATATATATATATATAAGGGGGGCAATGGAGAAAGGACTTCATTTATAAAGCCCCCCTCCCCCCCATGGACGCTTCTGACGCGTCAGCAGACTTTCATGGACGTCGGTTTGATTTTCAAATCTATTTTATTTTCGATTTGGTTGATTTAGTTGTTGATCTTGTGTTTAACAACAGCCTACTCTCTCCAGCGGTGTGCCACTTGTGTTACTGCTGAATTTGCACAATTTACAAAAAAGCTAAATCAAAAGAAGAGGATATAAATATATATATATATAGATATATAAATACAACTTCATTTTTAAAGAAACAAATGAAAATAGTCAAAAGTTTTCCATTTTAATGTACAAAATACTTTGAAAGAAAAGGATTTGATATTTCAAAGACTGAACTATGAAAACTTGTCCTGTGCCATGTTTTATTTAAATGTTGTTTAGTGCAAATACTTTTTCTTTAGATAAAATGTGCTATGATTCAAATGTTGTCATGCCTAGTGACTGAAGGTGAGAGTAAAGTAAAAAAAAAAAAGGTTAAATGACAAAACAATATTAGTAGCAAGTCAACAAATCGTTAGGTCTTGGGGACTTTCCCGTCTTGGGAGAACATTTGTTTTAATGGTACTGGAAAAGCTGGTATGTTATTCCTGTATTTAATACTACCAGTGCTATTGTGGCTTTTAGAAAAACCAAAGGCTTGTTTTTTGTTATACCACTCTGAGCGAAAAACAGCCTCCTGTGTTGACAACCTCACATTCACAGACACCTGAATGAGCTGCCCTCTTGGTTGCATCCACCACCATGCACGCCTCTGTGCACAGGCTCCGGACCACAATGAAGTAGATTACTTTTGTTCTGGGACGTCAAGGTTTTTTGGGAGGCAAATATCATGGCTTAAGGTACTGTGATATTCTGGGCTTTGCTGTTCCACAAAAGTCAGACTCCACAGAAGGATTCATTGGGCTAAATGTAGCAAAGGTTTAATTCACCCACTACCCTTTCAAAGCCTTCCTGAAGTTTTCCCGCTGTCCCCTTCCCTCAGATAGATCACTGTGTTAAGACTGTCATGGTGGACACTGAGGTAGAGGTTTGCAGACAACGTTTTTAGGTAAAGCTTTGAGTGAAGAGTAATCCCTCCTGATTTTAGCCCCTCATGAGAGCAAGAATTGTCACTCTAGTGACTTCAACATTCAACAGTTCTATTTTATTGTAATTAAAAAGATGGTTTAATTTTTGTTGTTGATGTGGTGAAAGTTGTATGAGTTGTTTTCTTTGTACTCTGCAGAAACCAAACAGTGGTTGTGCTAGCAGAGTAGACTCTCCCAGGGTTTCCCTTATGTTCTGTAACGTCATCTGTGACGAGTGTCATCCAAAAGAAAAAATAGGAGTTTTGAAGCGCCAAGGAAGGTGAACATTCAGTATTGTCTTTTCTTTGTTTTTTTAGTCTGCTGTGAAGATGAAAAAACAGACAAATATGTTGAAATGCAAGCATCTGTGATGTGACAAGATAATGAAATGTAGCGCAATCTTTGTGTGTTTTTGAACTGGTTGACGGTTTTTGTTTCCTCAGAAATCGGATACCTTTGTGAAATGCATTGTCTCCCTTTAATATGTTGCATCGATTCCCTTTCGGTCATAAAAAAAAAAAAAGCATAATTCCTTCCCCCTCGTCCTCTGAGATTAAAGGAGAGATGGAGGCAAAAAAAAAAACAGCTAAATGTTTGAGAAACCTCTGAAATATTTAGGTCAGTTCTCTGGTGAGAGCCGTGTGGATCACACAGGCTAGAGATGTGATATGTAACCTTGGGCCATCTGTCCATCCATCTATCCTACATCAGGCTTCAACAAAGATGGTGGGATTTAATGAAAATGAAAAGTTTATTTATTTATTATTGTTCTGTTTGGTGTGATATTCTAATATATCCTAATCAATTGGGATCAGGTCTCAATAACACATCATATATTTGGATAGGCATTTACATTTCAGAAAATATATGGATATTTAATATTCACCTTAGTCTCCTCCAGGGCTTTTACTCTCATCATTCTCTCTTGGTCATCCTCCAATATCAACCCCCTCTAGTTTCTACTCTTCAGCCCAGTCCTGTCCTAACGTTGGCAACTCAATTAAGGTATTTCTATACGGTACACCCCACCCTTCCACCAAACCCTCCCTCCCCTCCCAACCAAACACATAGGGCTGGACTGTACTCTATGCTTGATATCTGAGAGCAGGGCGTATAGAGTAGTTTATGAAACTCAACTTAAACAGGGTTATCTGCCGGTTACTGGCTTTTCCCATACCAAGAGAAGGCCTCTCGTAGTGGAGGGTCGGCATTGACCACTTTTCTGTTCATTCACCCTATTTGTGATGATTTGTGATGGTTTTGCTCTGCCACTGTTCTTCTGTTTAAGCATCTTTTATTACCTGATTGTGCACATTTGTCTCCCGTATTTGTTTAGTGGATGGAAAATGTTTCTGTGTTTAGTGGATGGAAAATGTTTCTGTGTGCTGCCTTCCTCCTGCCTCACACAAGCTAGGCTTTGATAACTGATTGTAAAACAGCTGGTTGCATTATAAAGTCTCAGGGCGGTTCTCCTGCTTTTATGTAGTTTTTCTCTTCTGTTATTTAAGTGGAAGGTTTTTGGATGATGATGATGATTAGCATCTTGGCGGGATTATGGATTAATGTGGTAATCTGTAAAGTCACTCTGTAGAGTATGAAACAAGTTATATTGTAAGTACTGGGGCAGATGGTCTCTCATGTTATCTTTTGTGTTGTTGTTATTTTATTTTACTATGCCACTTGTTGTGTAAAGATGAAAAGAAAACTACTTTTCTACAGAACTCCTTTGAAGTAATCGCTACTTATTTTGTCTGTTCTGTCTGCCTTTGTGAGTTGGGTGGAAGACAGAAAGGAAAGCCAGAGGGAGAGATCCAGATGCTGTTTGATGAACACAGAGCTTTCACTTTGCACTGAGTGCCTTGTCAGCTCCCCCTCCCCTCCCCTCGCTCCCCTCCCTCTCCTTCCCACAACCCTCTATGACCCCTCCATTACCCACATTCCACCACCTGACCATGACCACTCATAACACTGTCACAGGTTTCCCCCTCTGCCACGCCACTGAACAACTTCTATCCCTGTCATCCTGATTCCCTCGTTTGGTTTGTTTTGGCATATTGGAAAGCAGTTCCCTTTTTCAAAGTAAATTTAAAAAGGCTTAGGATCAGACATTAAAATATCTAGACAGATTTAAAAATAGAAACTAAAGAGTTGTAATACTTTATGAATTCTGATACCTTTTTAAGAGTTTCAGACTTGAAGCAACTGTGACAGGTTGGCTGTTTCATGCTCGTGTAAATATTCTGCTCTTTCCTATTTTGCAGATTTATTACTTGTAAATAAACACGCATCAAGGAGAGATTAAACATTTTTTGCTAAATCTGTTTGTCTTGTTTTTCTCTGTCTGGCTCTTTGAAATTAGTTCAGCATCCAAGGAATTACAGACAGGCATACACTTAGAAACTACTATGTCCTTAGTTCATATGCAGCTCTAAAGCATTGCAGAATGCAGCAGATTTGATGCCATTCTCTAGTCTCAGTTGTTCCTAGCACATGGCCACCTGCCTAATTCTATTACTCCCATAAACTCCCATCAACAGAACACCAGAATTACTGAATCCTAAAATGACGCTGTCTGAAACAAATGTATTGTATCATATACTGTTGAAATGATCAGATCACTGTTTCTTTTATCGGTGCTGTATCATGTACAGTATTGTAGTCATTTTGTTCTCTCTTTACAGAAATCTGAAGGTATCGCCACCTCGCCTGGAGAGAGTCTCTCTCTCTCTCTCTCTCTCCTGTTTCTCTCTCTATATCTCTCTCTCTTTCTCTCTCTTTCTCTCTCTCTCTCTCTCATTCCCTATGGAGGCGTAGGTATGTCACTGTTGTGACATACAGCTCTGAAGCTGTCCATTAGCAGGCTTGCTGGAAAGTGGTACCTCCCCCCAGGGGCCTCAGGAGTTGACAAGCACACCATCAATCAAATTAAAAGCACATTACAATAACATAAAGAGGAGAGATTTAGCCCCTAGAGAAATACTGATCTGAAGTATATAGAAGGCTGTCAGTTTGCTTGATGAAATTGACCTGCCGTTATTATTGTAAGTGCCTTTTTCAAGTGTTCTACCTGTGGGGTGATTTCAAATTAATCTATCACTGTTCCTCCCTGAATGTTTGACTTCAGACTGAGGGTAGTTTGACACGCAGGCGCACCAGTCTGGCTCTCCAGGCGCCCCAGTCTGGCTCTCCAGGCGCCCCGGTCTGGCGCTCCAGGCGCCCCGGTCTGGCTCTCCAGGCGCCCCGGTCTGGCTCTCCAGGCGCCCCGGTCTGGCTCTCCAGGCGCCCCGGTCTGGCTCTCCAGGCGCCCCGGTCTGGCTCTCCAGGCGCCCCTGTCTGGCTCTCCAGGCGCCTTGGTCTGGCTCTCCAGGCACCCCGGTTTGGCTCTCCAGGCACCCCAGTCTGGCTATCCAGGCACCCCAGTCTGGCTCTCCAGGCACCCCGGTCTGGCTCTCCAGGCGCCCCGGTCTGGCTCTCCAGGCGCCCCGGTCTGGCTCTCCAGGCGCCCCGGTCTGGCGCTCCAGGCGCCCCGGTCTGGCTCTCCAGGCGCCCCGGTCTGGCGCTCCAGGCGCCCCGGTCTGGCTCTCCAGGCGCCCCTGTCTGGCTCTCCAGGCGCCCCTGTCTGGCTCTCCAGGCGCCTTGGTCTGGCTCTCCAGGCACCCCAGTTTGGCTCTCCAGGCACCCCGGTCTGGCTCTCCAGGCACCCCAGTCTGGCTCTCCAGGCGACCCAGTCTGGCTCTCCAGGCGCCTCGGTCTGGCTCTCCAGGCGCCCCGGTTTGGCTCTCCAGGCACCCCAGTCTGGCTCTCCAGGCACCCCGGTCTGGCTCTCCAGGCGCCCCGGTCTGGCTCTCCAGGCGCCCCGGTCTGACTCTCCAGGCGCCCCGGTCTGGCTCTCCAGGCGCCCCGGTCTGGCTCTCCAGGCACCCCGGTCTGGCTCTCCAGGCGCCCCAGTCTGGCTCTCCGTGGTCTCTAGTTTCCCATGGTGATGTCTTAACCATTAGGTCTTAACGGAGCAGAGGGTTTTGTTCTTCACACGCCTTTCATTTTCGTCCTCTATTTTTCTCTTGCATTTCATTGGGACTCCCTGTTGTTGTGTATTTCCCAGCAGGTAGAGCCATGCCACCCCCTCCCATGGCCAAAAGCACTCTATCTAGCTGCACTTTGACCCTATCTCAGGGAGTCCCATTACCATGTTGTGAATTGTCCTTCTTGTTGAAAAATCCCTCTTTATTTTCTCTGTCTTTTGTGTCGCTGGAAATTTTCTGTCGATTCACCCTTTCACTTTAATGAACAAACATGGTCGTCCTGAGACCAGAGAATGAATGACTAAGTCACATTGGCTTTAGCAGTGGTGTCGACGCTTGGTGGAGAGATTGAACTGCGATAAGGAGTATTTTCTCCTCTGTCTGCAGCTCAGACAGGATACAGCTAGTCGACTAGTCTTAGGGGGGGTTAATACTGGTTCACAGAGAAGCCTCCGCCAGCAGCTAGTCGACTAGTCTCAGAGGGGTTTAATACTGGCTCACAGAGAAGCCTCCGCCAGCTCTGTCTCATATACTGTAGCTCCCTTTATTGGTCCCAGTAAATGAAGATCAGCTTGGGAAATAAGATGATACCAGTGGATCAGTGCAGAGAGCCCGTGTCAAGCTAGTGTTGCACCTCCATTTCTAAAGCTGAATTAGCTCGGCTAATGCTAAAATGTGCCTCCTTGGGTGAGGTAACGCTCAGTGAGGAAAGAGGCTTTGAACGTGTTCTGGTCACCTCTGAAGACTACGCTGCTCCTGAGCTGCCTACAAAGTAAAGAACATTGCAGAGTGCAGATCTGATACTTTAGAATTCAGCGCTGGTTTCTTTCTCAGCCCGACAGGTTATTCTCTCACTTTCTCCTTTCTCTTAACTGTCTCTATCACTCTTTGACTTTCTGCAGGATGGACAGACGCTGATGGAGGAGAACAAAACTGAGCAGACGGAAGCAGTCATTTTAGCGTCAGATCCCTCCGTCTCCCCATGCCCCGTGTCTCTCTGCATGGAGCAGACAGTGTCAGATGCAGTCTAGGTTTTAAGAGTGAGGGGCTGCCGGACCAACAGAGATGATTTTGCTGCCACAGATGAGGTCAGGCCATGTCGGAGCCGTAAGTGTCATTTCGATTAGCAGCCTCGCTGCTCACCTCTCGCCAGGAGGAAAGGACAGGGGTGTAGAGCAGGAGATTGAAGAGAGGTAATAAAGAAACCTCAGAAAAACCTGAACTTTACCTGAAAAAAATAAGAAATTATAAACTAGATATGTTTTTGTTTGCTTTGGAGGGATTACAACACATGCAAGGTAGGTACGCTATAGCACATTATGCAGATAGAAAAAACACACTCCTTTGAAACTTAGCGGTGGTTCAAAATCAAATCTGTTGTTGTGTCTTGACCAGGATCAGAGAGTTTTTTTTGGCAGTGATTAAAGGCCCAGTGTTTCAAAGGGAAAGGTTGAATTATTCATCCAGCATCCCCATCCATTGCTAAAAAAAAAGATTTATTTTTTATTTTTATTATTATAGGGGGTAGATCAGCTTTAATATTGCAGATAGATTGTAACTTCCATCAATGTAATTGTCTGCATCACTTCCAATCCCCCATTTGTTTTTTTTCTTCTCGCAAATGTTTTTACTCCTGAACTTCCTCTACCCTCAATCTCTCCGATCATTTTCATGATGTCCATCCGGTTTGCTTCTATATGCCATATCTTTCTAACTGTGCTCTTTCACAAAAGCTCTCAACCTATAACCTATATACTTATCATGGACACAGTATGCTTACATTATTAGTTATCTTGTTGTTATTAGTTGTTGTTAGTTGTTATTAGTCCCATCCTTCAACTCCATTGTGGTCCTCTGTAGCTCAATTGGTAGAGCATGTCGCTTGTAATGCTAGGGTAGTGGGTTCGATCCCCGGGACCACCCATACGTGAAAATGTATGCACACATGCCTGTAAGTCGCTTTGGATAAAAGCGTCTGCTAAATGGCATATTATTATTATTATTCAACACCACCCATCTATCTCTTAACACCATCCATATTAGATTTATATTTGCCATATATTTTTCAACTGTACTGTGATGTTTTACATCTCATTGTTTCTACAGATTGTAAATTGAAAATAAAAATGTTGCTAAAAGTATTATTATATTATTGATCGATTGACTATGACTTTTCAGATCACCCAGTAATGCTATCTGCAGGGTTAGCTCCAGTGTCCAAAAACAAGCTACAAATGGACAGTACCAAAACAAATGATCAAATCAAATCAATCAAATCAAATTGTATTGGTCACATGCGCCGAATATAACAGGTGCAGACATTACAGTGAAATGCTTACTTACAGCCCTTAACCAACAGTGCATTTATTTTTAACAAAAAAAGTAAAAGTAAAACAACAACAAAAAAAGTGTTGAGAAAAAAAAAGAGCAGAAGTAAAATAAAATAACAGTAGGGAGGCTATATATACAAGGGGGTACCGGTGCAGAGTCAATGTGCGGGGGCACCGGCTAGTTGAGGTAGTTGAAGTAATATGGACATGTGGGTAGAGTTAAAGTGACTATGCATAAATAATTAACAGAGTAGCAGCAGTGTAAAAAGGATGGGGTGGGGGGGCAGTACAAATAGTCCGGGTAGCCATAATTAGCTGTTCAGGAGTCTTATGGCTTGGGGGGTAGAAGCTGTTGAGAAGTATTTTGGACCTAGACTTGGCACTCCGGTACCGCTTGCCGTGCGGTAGCAGAGAGAACAGTCTATGACTAGGGTGGCTGGAGTCTTTGACAATTTTGAGGGCCTTCCTCTGACACCGCCTGGTATAGAGGTCCTGGATGGCAGGAAGCTTGGCCCCAGTGATGTACTGGGCGTACGCACTACTCTCTGTAGTGCCTTGCGGTCGGAGGCCAAGCAGTTGCCATACCAGGCGGTGATGCAACCAGTCAGGATGCTCTCGATGGTGCAGCTGTAGAATTTTGAGGATCTGAGGACCCATGCCAAATCTTTTCAGTCTCCTGAGGGGGAATAGGCTTTGTCGTGCCCTCTTCACGACTGTCTTGGTGTGTTTGGACCATGATAGTTCGTTGGTGATGTGGACACCAAGGAACTTGAAGCTCTCAACCTGTTCCACTACAGCCCCGTCGATGAGAATGGGGGCGTGCTCAGTCCTCTTTTTTTTCCTGTAGTCCACAATCATCTCCTTTGTCTTGGTCACGTTGAGGGAGAGGTTGTTGTCCTGGCACCACCAGGTCTCTGACCTCCTCCCTATAGGCTGTCTCATCGTTGTCGGTGATCAGGCCTACCACTGTTGTGTCGTCGGCAAACTTAATGATGGTGTTGGAGTCGTGCCTGGCCATGCAGTCATGGGTGAGCAGAGAGTACAGGAGGGGACTGAGCATGCACCCCTGAGGGGCCCCCGTGTTGAGGATCAGTGTGGCAGATGTGTTGTTACCTACCCTTACCACCTGGGGGCGGCCCGTCAGGAAGTCCAGGATCCAGTTGCAGAGGGAGGTGTTTAGTCCCAGGATCCTTAGCTTAGTGATGAGCTTAGAGGGCACTATGGTGTTGAATGCTGAGCTGTAGTCAATGAATAGCATTCTCACGTAGGTGTTCCTCTTGTCCAGGTGGGAAAGGGCAGTGTGGAGTGCAATAGAGATTGCATCATCTGTGGATCTGTTGGGGCGGTATGCAAATTGGAGTGGGTCTAGGGTTTCTGGGATAATGCTGTTGATGTGAGCCATGACCAGCCTTTCAAAGCACTTCATGGCTACAGACGTCAGTGCTACGGGTCGGTAGTCATTTAGGCAGGTTATCTTAGAGTCCTTGGGCACGGGGACTATGGTGGTCTGCTTGAAACATGTTGGTATTACAGACTCAGTCAGGGACATGTTGAAAATGTCAGTGAAGACACTTGCCAGTTGGTCAGCACATGCTCGGAGTACACGTCCTGAATCTAATGATTCTGTCTCTTCGCAGCAAAATTTGCAGAGCTGGGAAGATTGTATCCCCCATATAAATAACATTCTATTGGCAGCAATAATTTTATATAATAATTTAAATTAAAAAATTCTAAGTTTTGAATCTGGCGTCGTTTTGCGTATCAGTTCATAAACACTATGCCATGGGATCGGTACGTCAAAAATCTCTTCCCAACTACTTTGCAATCTATATGGGACGGCTGTCAATCCTTTGGTCCTTAAATGAAACTGGTATATTTTGTTCTTTATCACAGTTTTCCTTAACCAATTATGTTCTTTAATGCAAGGCCGACAGACAAATTCCTTACATTTTCCCCCTTCCACTTTCCTCTTCCATTTTTGCGGTAATGCTGCAATTATTTGGTTGTAATTTTGGGTAGAGCAGACATTTCCATATGTTTTTGTTAGCTGCATGTGCGACATAACTCCACCAGTCCTACCGATGATATCATTTACGAAGATTATACCTTTTTCTTGTAAAAAAAAAGAAGTTTTTTATCAATTAGTATATTTGAGTTTAACCACAATATTTGTTGCATTATTTGTTCTGTCGTTTCTGGAGGATTAAATTGAATTTGCAAGCAACTTTCTATGGCTTGTTTTAGAAATAGTGATATTTCTGAGATTATTTCCTTTTCAAATAACTGAAAGTGTGAGTTTGTAATCTGTATAAAGGGAAAAAGGCCATTCTTGAACATTGGGTGAGACAATCTTACTAATTTACTAGAGAACCAGTTAGGATTTAAGTATAACTTTTGTATGACTGAAGCTTTTAGTGATAGGTCTAATGCTTTAATATTTAATCATTTATATCCTCCGAATTCATATTCATTATACAAATAGGCCCGTTTAATTTTGTCTGGCTTGCCGTTGCAAATATAATGGAATATTTTTTTCTCATATAATTTAAACAACTGTTCGCTAGGCGTAGGCAAGACCATAAGCAAATAGGTAAACTGAGATAATACTAAAGAGTTAATCAAGGTGATTTTTCAACAAATTGACAGGTATTTACCTTTCCATGGTAGCAAAATCTTATCTATTTTTGCTAACTTTCTATTAAAATGTATTGGAGTGAGATCATTTATTTCATTTGGGATATGTATTCCGAGTATATCCACATCACCATCAGACCATTTTATTGGTAAACTACATGGTAATGTACCATTTTTATTTTTCAGTGATCCAATATGTAATATAGTACATTTATCATAATTTGGTTGTAAGAAAATTTATCTAGATCCTCTATGAGGCTGTGGAAGGATTAAAGTTGTGGATTTAAAAGAAAACATGAATCATCAGCATACAATGACACTTTTGTTTTTAAGCCCTGGATTTCTAATCCTTTGATATTATTGTTGGATCTGATTTTAATAGCTAACATCTCGATGGCCATAATAAATAGATATGCCGATAGTGGACAACTTTGTTTCACTCCTCTTGACAGTTTAAAACTTTCTGAGAAATAGCCATTATTTACTATTTTACACCTTGGGTTACTATACATGATTTTAACCCATTTTATAAGAGATTCTCCAAAATTGAAATGCTCCAGGCATTTATATATAAACCCCAGTCGTACTTTATCAAATGCCTTTTCGAAGTCTGCTATCAATAGCAGGCCTGGTTTCCCAGATTTTTCATAGTGTTCTATTGTTTCCAGTACTTGCCTTATATTATCTCCAATGTATCTTTCATGTAAAAAACCTGTCTGATTAGAATGAATAATGTCCGACAATACCTTTTTAATTCTATGAGCTATACATTTTGCATCACAACACTGACGTGTAAGGGGCCTCCAATTTTTTTAATGGACTGGATCTTTGTATTTTCCACTTGTATCCTGTTTCAGTAATAATGAAATCAGACCTTCTTCTTGAGTGTCTGATAATCTACCATTTACATAGGAGTTGTTAAAACATGCTAATAATGGTCCTCTGAGTATATCAAAAAAGGTTTGGGATACCTCGACTGGAATGCCATCCAACCCTGGAGTTTTCCCGGACTTAAAGTCTTTAATTGCATCCAGACGTTCCTCCTCTGTAATTTCACCTTCACATGAGTCTTTCTGTTTGGCTGTTAATTTTACATTATCAATAGAAAAAAATCTCTACAATTAGCTTCAGTTAGAGGAGAAGGAGGCGACTGAAACGAAAACATATGCTTAAAGTACTTTGTTTCCTCCTTCAAAATATAATTTGGTGAATCATGGGTGACGCCGTCATTTGTAACCAGTTTCAGTAAATTATTTTTGGTAGCATTCCTATGCTGAAGATTAAAAAAGAATTTGGTGCATTTTTCCCCGTATTCCATCCAGTTTGCTTTATTTTTTATAATATATTACACTTGATCTGTGTTGAATAAGTTTCTCCATTTCTTTTTGTTTTGCTCTAATTTATTTTGAGCCTCTATGTTACAGTTTTTATTGCTATCTATCTGTTCTGTTAGACCTTCTATTTCCTTTGTTAATATGGACTCTTTTGATCTAAATTGCTTTTGTTTTCGAGATGAGTACTGAATTGCATGGCCTCTAAAGGCACATTTAAAGGTGTCCCATACAATAAGGGGATTTGCTGCACCTATGTTATGTCGGAAAAAATCAGTTATGAATTCCTCTGTCCTAGTTAAAAACAAGTTATCATCCAATAGGCTTTTATTACATTTCCAATATCCTCGCCCACGTGGAAATCCAATAAGAGTAATGTAAATGCCAATTATATGATGGTCCGACCGCATTCTGTCCCCTATCAACACTTTTTAAACTTTTGGTGCCAACGAGAATGACATAAGAATGAAGTCAAGACGACTAGCTTGATTGAGTCTCCGCCATGTATATCTCACTAGATCAGGATATTTAAGCCTCCATATATCTACTAGTTCTAATGTATCCATGACATTCATGATTTCCTTAAGAGCATGAGGGTGATTGTTTGTAGTGTGATTTCCTTTACGGTCCATTGAGCTATTTAAAATGGTATTATAATCTCCCACCATAATAATAGAGTCTTGAATTGCTTGCAGGGTTGATAATTTATTATATACATTATCAAAGAGGTGTGGATAATCATTATTTGGTCCGTAAAGGTTAATGATAATGTTTTACACATAAAGTCCATTAAGCTACAATATTGGAACAACCACGCATTTCCTTATTAATGCCAACTTAATTGACGGATACAAAACCAGCCTGTTTCTTTTACTACTCTGTTTTTTTGTCGATATGTAACCATGTGTCAATGTCTAACCTTGTTTTGCTTAGTTGTTATCTCGAGAAAGTTTTCAAAATAACTAACAAAGTTGTAAATTGCCAGAGGTTGAAATGACATAGAGAAAGAGAAAAAGTATGTTCGAAATCTTTCAATTTATCTGCGGAGGAATTAGCATGAGGTTTCTTTATGCTGTCCAGAGATAAGCTAGGCAGTGCTTTCTGGTCCTTCTAAAGCCAGGCTCCATCTTTAAAGGAACACTGGGCAGATAGAGATAGGGAATGTGTGTGTGTGTGTGTGTGTGTCTGATATCTGATGTGTGTGTCTGATGTGTGTGTGTGTATCCGTGCCATGTGTGTGAATATGGTGGCCAAGAGGGGGTCTGTATAAACCACAAACCAAAGCCAACTAAAGGTTTTAGCAATGTGGAGGTTTGATGACAGCGAGAAGTGATCTAGGAAGCAGCAGGACTATTCTTACCACAGCAGTGGTCCAATGTCAACACGTGCTGATTGAAGTAATGCCAATTTCAATTATTCACCCTGAACATGTCAGCCTTGAATTAGCCTACATCTTCTCAAGGTCACAACTTAGTTTGAATCTGCAACTCCACACCACTCCTTCCAACGTGCAGAGGAAGAGAAAGAAGGCTACTACGAAACCGTTGCCATTTTGTTGATTCTGCAGAGACTTTATCAGATTTTTTACAGGTATATGTATAGCAATGAGAAAGAAACATTCCTGTTTACTAATAAAACTATGAGGAAAGCTAGTTGTGATAGGAGCTAAAGAAGTAGGCTAGGATTTGAAAGGGGGAGCGTGGACAGACTGACAGGTAAATGTGAATGTAGTCGGGGGAGATACTCAGTTCAGAGCACTGTCTGTGCTTTTTCTGCAGTGCCTGCTCTAGCAAACTGACACTGCAACCTCCATGCATTTTTCATGAACTGTGTTGCTTTACAAGTCTCTCTCTCTTCTCTCTCCCTCTCTTTTCTCTACCCCTCACCTACCAATACACACACACACATATTCACACTTTCTTTTACTCTCATCTAAGCCGGCTCCTAGACCCTCAAAAACCATCAGTCTCAACAATTCACTTACTAATGCAGAATGGCATTTCATTTTAAAGAATAGAGGGAGAGTGGGAGAGAGATTGAAAGAGAGGAAAGTAGGGGGAAAATGAGGGTGAATGAGTTCTTATCCACCACGGCTTGTCATGTCCACTTTATCAACACTGGTCATGGTTACTCGTAGAATAGGGGAAATCAATCCGTTCAATTAATTCTGTTTACGGTTGTTAATATGCTTGAAACAAGCTCCCACATAATGAGATCTTCATGTGAATTACATGTAATACTCTGTAATGCTTACTGGGTCTATCAATGCACCACTGCCCTCATATAACCACTTGTTTATGTTTAGCCTTAATGATTGACTTTTCAAGCATTGTTTAATTATGTATTATTATGTTGTGTTTGACTGGGTAAAAACGGTGTTTGTGTATGTTAAACCAACTGTCTATTAGACGCTATTTCACAATGTCTGTCCTCCAGGTGCTGTGGGAGGCTGTGTTGTTATGTCGCAGACAGTAGGAGCCTTCAGACTGTTATTTTGCATCTATCTCCCTTCCAGGGGGCCTGTCCTCATCTACGGCCTCCCCTCCACATCATTCAGGTCACGTCTTCTCTGTTACTGCTTCTGATCTCAGGTCATCCACCGCTGGTGCCATTAGTCACGTTTCATTTTTCCCTGCTTGCCTACCTCTGATCTGGGGTCAGCGGCTGCCGGCGGTTTTTACATACCATCCATTTCCCCCCACCTGACCCGGCTCTTATCTCCATTCATTCTGGTTGTGTTCCTCACCTCTCATTTCCCCCTGCCCATGCAGTACTGATCCCAGCGCAGGTCACTGCCTGGATCCTACTGCTGCTTCTGTTACTCACTCTTCTATTCTGCCTCTTTGGTTCTGTCTTCTCTACCTCAATACCTGGTTAGTAGTGGCTAGCTGGGGGTATCACTCAGTACACTGTTCTGCTCTACCATTGTCTTCTGTTGTGCTTGTACTAATTGGGTAATTGTGGTTCTCTACATTGATTTTAAGTCAATGTTTTTGGTTGGTTTATTTTGTTGCGTTTGAGGTAACTGCTTACTGATTGGCTCATAAATCTGTCGTTCTTCGTACTCTGGTTAAACTAAATACTCATAGCATCAAATATGCAGGTGTCTTGGTCCACACCTATTGGAGAATTTCTACAGTCAATCAATATCAAAGCAAAACCCTGGAAATATGAGCTCTGTATCATTGTAATCAGGGTCTAAATAATCAATGCAGTAGAATATCATGGGAGGCTACCTAGCGTGTATCTGCAGATCCAGCACCAAGCCTAAATTTGACTTATTAGACTCAGCTCTACTACATTAGAAATGGCATGATGTGAGTAGTCTAGACAAGACAAGAAAATCTAGGAATGTATTGACGACATTTAAAAATATAATTTATTTGTCCGCCTGAATTAATAAGCAAATGAGAAAATAAATACCTTTTATATACTTTGTGCAGGTTCATTTGAATGTGCTTTTCTATCTTCAAATATAATGCAATATTGATTCATGCTTGACTCTACGACTGACTTCATGGCTTCAGGCTTTACTCTGAAACCCCCTGGTGTGCCTAACCCTAACATAGGACACCCCACACAGTGCTACCCAAATGCAAACAACAACCTTGTGTCACAAAACTTTAAGAATTCTCTCAGGTACCAACTTTTGCTTTTCGTTTGTGGAGAGAGACATGAAAGAAGCATACAGATGAATAGTGAAGTAAAGGCTGCTGCTGTTCTGTTCTGTTGTTTTGAGGCTGTGGGCCAGCCAGGCTATAATAACCCACTTTCTCCCTTCAGCCCCTGCCTCAGCCATAGCAAGCCACACAGACCTGGGTTCAAATACTATTCGAAATCTTTCAAATACTTTTAGCGTTTGCTTTAGTCTGCATACATGGAATGCCAAATGGTTTGCAGTTTTGCGACTATTCTATTGGTTTTATTGCGCCAGGCAAGCTCGATCAAGTCCAGCTGAAGTATTTATAATGATTTCAAATAGTATTTGAAACCAGATCTGCAACCATAGCCTCAGCCCAGTGTCAGCAGCAGCACTCTGACTCCAACATTCCGCAACTCTCTGCTTCCCTCTAATTAGTCCCAAGGCAGGTTCACAGAGGAGAGAGGGGGTAGAGGGGGAGAGAGGGGATGGAGATGGAAATGGAGATGGAGAGAGGAGGGAGATAGAGAGAGAGAGAGAGAGAGAGAGAGAGAGAGAGAGAGAGAGAGAGAGAGAGAGAGAGAGAGAGAGAGAGAGAGAGAGAGAGAGAGAGAGAGAGAGAGAGAGAGAGAGAGCGAGACGAAGGGTTGAGAGAGGGAAAAGGGGAGTGAGGGTAGAGAGAGAGGGAGAAAGTCAATGTGCCTAGCCCTAGTTATGGACAGAGAGAGAGGAGAGGAAATGTAATGCTGTTCTACTGTATGTATTATCATTGCCAGTTCAGGACATAATATTGCATTTGCCCACTTCACTGTCAGTTGTACTCTACCTGTTGTGCACTTTCTCTTTATGTACTACAGGTCACAATGTGGGAGGAAAGAGGAAAGACATGCAGGCAGATATCTACAGTGAGTATGACTCACTAACGTTATTAGATAGATAGATAGATAGATAGATAGATAGATAGATAGATAGATAGATAGATAGATAGATAGATAGATAGATAGATAGATAGATAGATAGATAGATAGATAGATAGATAGATAGATAGATAGATAGATAGATAGATAGATAGATAGATAGAAAAAATAGTGATATTGACTAGTGTATACGCAGTAGGTGAAATTGCATGTGATTCCAGTGATATTATCTTAAGACTACAGCAAGGCTGAATGTCACCCTATCCTACTTTGATAAAATGTCAAACGAATTATCCTGATGCACCCTATCCTACTTTAATAAAATGTCACACGAATGATCCTGATGCAGATGGAATGAGATACCTTACCCTTATAATATATTTTGAATATATTTCAGTCTGCCACACAGAGGCTTGTTGCTTTTGTGTCAGCTGAAAGATGTCAGATTCCCCCTGATGACATGGCTGACATGGTCCCATGGAGGACGAAATTGTTGATGTAATGAAGAAAATTATATCAAGGACGATCATCATCACCAAAATGTGCTGCTGATATTTATCATTTTAAATTAATGGGTTAGTACTTTACCAGTAAATCATGCACTGAAACCACTATGTTAAAAGCATATCATCCAGTCACAGAGCTCACTGTGCAAGCCATGTGTGTCTTTAGTCCAATTAAGTGTAGAAGTGATGATTCTTGCAGCTAACTAATAGCTGATAATTGGGCACAACACAGAAATAGCACCTGTGTCATGCATGAGAGTTTCTGCAACAGAATATAACACTAAATACTGAATAGTGTGACATCCTGATGTTAAATGTGCCTATAGCGGATTAACCTGCTTTTGCTCCATGACACCTCAATCACCTCTTCACACAGCCATTAGTAGAATGGATTTTCAGGTATAGGGAGAGAAATGTAAGAATGGACAGCTTTATATAGCCACAGATTATTCTTGAGTCCAGAGACGGCGTTATGGGCCATACCGTACCTCCTTGCCCATCCAAATAAAATATTGAAATATTGACCATTTATTTGACTGAGACGCACGCCGACAGAAAGACGCATCAATCTCAGTTAAAACATCAGAGCGAGAGAAACAGCGCTGCTCTGTGTGTGTAGATCATGTGTCTGATGCTGTCTGGACCAAAAGAGTATGGCATGTCATACTATTTCTGGCCAGACAGCATCAGACACATGGGCTACATATAGAGGGGCACTGTATAGTTTCAGCAGAGAGGAAGAGGTGACACGAGAGGGCTCACTCTCGCCAAAATCTGTCCAGAATAAGCCCAATTCATTTCTATGGGAATAATATGCAGACCTAAGCTTGTCGCCTGCCTTCCCGCCTTTGGGACAATGACTCCCATTGTTAGGGCAGAGTCATGAGCATCTCGTCATTATATACAGATTTCTGGTTTCAGCCTCTTGCGAATTGTCGGCGGGTGCACAGTGCACTGTTAGGATGCTGGATTGCCCTAAAGTAAATGTATGTTTTGCCAAAATTATATAATGAATCCTGTTTAAAGAAAATCATTCAAAATACTTCACCAGGGATCGTGATCATTAGCTTCTTTTAAAAATAATAGCTGTGGATTGTTTCAAATCACAAGTGTGTATGGGAAGCCCGCAATTTGGATAGTGTGCGTGGCAATAGGTCTAGCTGATTGAGTTGCGGCTGTCAGTGAAAAGCGTTTAAAATATGTGTGAAGATAATGTGTCTTGAGTATAATTTAAAATGTTGCATCAAGAAGAAGGGGAGGGGTGTGTGGCGAAGATATGGTGCGTCTCTCGCCAGAATGCATGCATATGAAGGAAAGTTCCCATTTGGCAATGTCTGATTTCTCATTGTCTTAACTCACCACGTACACCACTAATAAACAGAGCTACTTAGTCATTTTCCTTTCGCCTCACACAAGTCAACGAAGCCTGTTTATTTAACATTCTTTGCGAATAATAGTTCCTCAGTATTTGAAAAATATTTCCAGTGATGATTTTACACAATGTTGCACTTCACTAGCAATAGCTCAAGTCAAGACAGATAGAAAGGGAGGAAGACAGGTGGATTAAAGAGATGAATGTGATTGAAAGAACCAGAATTTTCATCAGGATAGTTCCTACATTTTTAATTAGTCGGCTTTAGGCCTATGTATTTTACTTAGTTGAAGATGGAAGTTGAAGATGGAAGTTATAGGCAAGCGCGTGCACACATAGAAGGTCCCGTGAAAAAACTTGCCCGCCTATGGAAATCAAAGGCCCATCCAACTGATTCGTTCTAACGCCAGCCCTGCCTGAGTCTATTCTCTGAAACTTTGATCTCATATATCTGTAATCCACATGCAGTGTTTGGGAGTAACTGATTACATGTAATCTGGTTACAAAAAAACTGTTACCAGTTACCTTACCAGCAAAAATATTGTAATCAGATGACAGATACTTTTGAAAAACTAGATGATTACTTCTTGGATTACTTTGTTAAAAAAATTATGACACATTTCTGTTTTATCAATGCTGACATCTTTATTTTATTTTATTTTTTATTTAACCTTTATTTAACCAGGAAGGGCTCATTGAGATTTAAAATCTCTTTTTCAAGAGCGTCCTGGCCAAGATAGGCAGCACCAAGTCATTACAAAAAATTACAGACAGACAACATGAAAAACTACAAGTAATCTAGTAAAAACCATTCATGAATTCACAAGAGTATAACAATATCAAAAACAGCAAATTAAAGACATTGACAGGTCAGGGAATCAGCCTCAAAATCCTTCATCAGAGATTTAAAAACACCAATCGGGACAAGTTCTTCCAGTTTAAAATTATTTTGTAAGGTGTTCCAAGACGATGGCGCAGAGTACATAAAAGACCTTTTACCAAATTCAGTTCGGACATTTGGAACAGTTAGCAGGATAAAGTCCAGTGAACGAAGAGAGTACCCACCACATTTCTGAACAATAAAAATGCCCAAATAAAAGGTAGTAAACCCAAAATGGCTTTGTAAATAAAAGTATACCAGTGACTGAGCCTACGAGTGACTAGAGAAGGCCAGCCAACCCTGGTATACAAAGTACAGTGGTGCGTAAGGGTTTTGCAGTTTAAAATAAATCTCAAAGTACCATGATAAAGAGTGTCAATTGATCTCAAACACTGAGCGGAAGCATTCATATATAAAATATCCCCATAGTCTAGTAAAGGCATAAATGTAGCTGATACTAGCCTCCTTCTGGCTTCAAAAGAAAAACAGGCCTTATTCCTAAAATAAAATCCCAATTTCAGCTTCAATTTTTTTGTAAGTTGTTGAATATGCAATTTAAAAGAGAGGCCGTCATCAATTAGAATTCCAAGATATTTATATGAGGTTACAACCTCAATCTCCTTGCCCTGACAGGTAGTAACAGGTGAAAGGTTCAGAGGTCTATTTCTTGCATTAGAAAACACCATTAGTTTAGTTTTGTCAGTATTGAGGATAAGCTTCAATTGACACAAGGTATGTTGAACAGTATAAAAAAGCAGTTTGCAAGTTCTGGAAAGCTTTTTGTAAGAGATGAGGCACAACAGTAAATAACAGTATCATCAGCATAAAAATGAAGTTGTGCATTTTGGACATTTTTGTCTAAATCATTAATATAAATAGTGAATAAGAGAGGACCAAGTACAGAGCCCTGGGGCACACCATTCAGGACAGACAATTTAACAGACATAAGCCCATCAAATTGAGTGCACTGAGTTCTATCAGACAGATAGTTAGCAAACCATGCAACTGCATGCTCCGAAAGACCTACACTCAACAATCTCTGCCTTAGTATAGCATGATCAATTCAATTCAGCATTGAAAAAAGGCGGAAGTTTAAGTTTGTTCCACCTGAGCGAGTCTGACCACAGGTCAGAAACCACTATGATGACACACCAAATGCGTTTGATGGATCCTTTTTGTCTTCTTCTAATGCCTCTTAAAGGGAAAGTACTCTAAAAGTAACTAAAAGTCATCAGATTATGTTACTGAGTTTGTAATCCAAAAATTACGTCACTGATTACAATTTTGGACAGGTAACTAGTAATTGTAACGGATTACTGTACATGTAGAATGTAACCTAACCAAACTGACCACATGTATATACTTGATTAATAAAATATGGAGAAAAACAACTCCTCTGCCAGCCAGGCAGGCATTGGCATCTCTCGTCTGCTCTATAGGAGCAGACTATAGCAGATCGGTATTCAGAGAGGGAGTTAACATTCTGAAGAAGAAGCTCAAAGTGAGCCTGGCAATTAGCTGACCATACGCAAGAAGATAATTTGCTTGAAAAGTTAGCACCGCTGCCATTCACAGAACTAATGATAAGAAACTTTGGCTGGCCAACGAAATTCAAAAGTAAGGGCTGAATGTCATTGTTTTTATAGAAAAACGTTCCTATTTAATGCGGCAAATTATTACTATGATAATTCTAGTTGTGCAGTTATATAAAATCAAACACGATGGATGTATCTGTTTATCAGTCTCTATATTATCCTGTTTTAGATTATTAGATACAAAGTGACACCCAGTTTTGCTAATAATATTAGCATCACTCTATTTATTATCTGTTCGAAAAAAGGGTTCCAAAAGGGTTCTACCTGGAACCAAAAAGGGTTCTTCAAAGGGTTCTCCTATAGGGACAGCCGAATAACAATTTTAGGTTCTAGATAGCACTTTTTTTTCCCCAAGAGTGTAGGAATGTTTTGACTTCCTGTTATGTTCCTTTATGTAATCTCCTCTGCCAAATAAGAGAAAGCAGAGCAGAGCTGAGAGAACAATACAGTGATGGATTATGCTGTTGTAATTATACAAGAAACAACAGACTAACACCCAGCCAGAGTCAGTAGGCTGCCAGGGGAGGATAATCGTCACATTCTTTCTCTGAAATAGGAGAAACACAGTGTTGCGTATCTTTGTGTGCAAACACATATACACATGCAGAGTTTAAGGCAGAGCGGGAATGGCTAGAAAGATGACCATGGCAGGCATGAGGTTGGTCTTTTTCAAGGTGTTAGAGAATTAAAGTAGCAAACGGCTCTAACGTGGGCCGACAGATTGAGGTCAGTCACTCCCCATCTGTAATGAATATAGAGGAAGGGAGACACACGGAGTCATGCTGCTCCACTGCAGCACCTGCTGCAGCAAGGAGAGGTGGATCAGATAGGAGGAAAGGAGAGGAGAACGGGGAGTGTGTGTGTGTGGGGGGTATAAGGGGAAAGACAGAAGGGTCGACGGTGAGAAGAAAAGTATTAAAAAGTGATGAAGGAGTGGGGAAGGAGTGTTGCATGGAAGACAGTGGAGATGGAGAAAGGGAGATGGAGAAAGGGAGATAATAATAAGAGGAGAGACCTAATTGCTCCTGTAAGTCGTAGATACATGTAAAATGTTGAAGGTGAAGGAGAGATGTGAAAGGAAAGAGTAGAAAAAGGACTAGTTTTCAGTCTGAAAAACCCATGAAAGATGCATTGTTATTGTGTGGCGCTAACAGAAATCTGATTAGCTGCAGGTGCCAAAACAGCCATAGTTGGCATACACAACCTAGTTCAAATCCCTCTATAAAAAAATGCAAACAATTCAATCACAGAAAGACAACAACAAATTCAATGTGATGACATTGAATCAACATTTTAACCTAAATCCAATGACAGGGTGAAATATAAATCAAAACTAGACATTGAACTGACGTCTGTGCCCAGTAGGACTGCACCTCAAACCAACCAAACCCAATATAGTATAGTTCTACCTCCCCTAGGTGACATTCCAGGTATGCAAGCAAACCAAGGTGGGACTACAGAACATGATGCACATGCTTTGGCGCTTAAATAAATAAATAAAGTCGCACACTTTAAATAAATAAAGTCGCACACTTTAAATATGCCCCCAAACAATGAATGGGTGCAAGCAACTAGGTAACTTGTACCCATTAAATGTTTGGGAGCATATTTAGAGTGCGACTTTCTTTTATTTTTATACAGTTTCGCCCTCCGTTAGTCAGCACCTCTACCAACATTTTCAGTGTGTGTCAACCTTTGCTTTTTACTACACTAATTCGCTCCCTCCATAACAAATTAGCTGTTTCTCCTCACCATGTCTCTGTGTAGGGAGTTGGTGGTTGGTCAGGGACAGGGAAAGGTAAGGGGGTACAGGAGCCCCATACATCATACTGCAGCAGGTAGGTGCTCTCTCTTCCCCCCACAGGAGAACAGCAGCCCCGGGCCCCCCTGTGGCCCCTAGCAGCCCCCAGCAGACGACCCCCTGAGCCTGACCTACATTGTGTGTCCTCCCGCCTGCACGCTACCTATTCATCACCACATGGCACTGGCCCCCATAGGGAGAGACGGGATAGCCGGGAACAGAGGACAGGGTGTCCTCCAGATCCAACACAGTCCTCTCCTCTGTGAACAACTTAACCACACTACTGTAGTGACCAGCCAGGCTGGCTCGGGTACACTGGAATATATGTGCTACTGATGGGTTTTAAATGATAGCTTTTTGGTTGTTTATCTAAAGTGCACTTAACAGGGTACCCTGCAAAAACCTCACCCAATCAATGCTGTAATAATCAGCTCTGTGTGTATGACCGTGCAGACACAACAGTGAAAACAATAGAATGTATACTGAACAAAAATATAAATGCAACATGTAAAGTCTTGGTCCCTTGTAAAATTTGCAGTTTTGTCACACAACACAATGCCACAGATGTCTCAAGTTTTTTAAACTTGCTATGTCATTCCTGTTTTCTTCATTGTAGGAATCAATTGCTCCTCTACTCACCGATGCCAAACTGCTGCTGAGATGGTCTCTGGCCAAGTGGGCCTGATCTGTCTCGGTGTGGAGAAACAGAGGAACAATCCCCTGTTTGGCCCCAGACCCTGGCCCTGATCAATCAATCAATCCAATTTATTTATAAAGCCCTTTTTAAATCAGCAGATCTCACAAAGTGCTATACAGAAACCCAGCCTAAAACCCCAAACAGCAAGCAATGCAGATGTAGAAGCATCTGTAATGAATTCACTGGTCTGTTTGGCCTGCTTGTGTTGTGTTGTACCAGAGGTACTCACTATGTATGCACTCACTAACTGTAAGTCGCTCTGGATAAGAGCGTCTGCTAAATGACTAAAAATGTAAAAAATAAAAAAATGTAAAAAAAGGTGAGTGTGCGTGTGTGTGTTGTGTTTTACCAGGTGTGTGTGACCATGTGGTTCAGCTCTGTTCTGTTCCTCCTCCTTTCTCCTGAATGCTAGGTCCATGTGGGCCTCTGAAAACAAGGCCAGAGCCACTAGTTGATCTCGTCTCCTCCACATCTTCTTGCACATTCATGAGTTTCTCCGAGCCCCAGACGTGGCCATGGGGGGCTGAAGGGGGGCTGGGGTGTCCCTGGTGGGGCTGTGTTATGAGAGCCAGCCGAGTGAGCCTTAAATCTTCCTGGACCCTGAGACTGGGAAAGTGGTAGGGTAGGGGGTAGGGAGGTGGAGGGAGGTAGGGGGGTGGCGGGGTGTCCCAGAGGAACCGGGCCAAATGCTTCTCAGAGCCCCAGAGGGCCCTGGCTGATTGGCTCTGACCTTCCACTCAGACTGCTTTATTCAAGGGCACAGATCACACTATTGAACATCATGCTCCTTAGAAGCTAGGGGAGCACCAGAGACGTCTGTGTCTGAACAGCACATCTACTTTATGTATGTGTGTTAGTGATGTTTTTATGTCTCTACTACATACAGCATATGAGGTGGGTTTGACTGGGGTCTTTGACCGGGGTCCCAATATGTAAGATATTCTTACTGGAAATATGAGTATATCTTTTCTACTGTTCCTATACTGCTATAAAACTTTAATGACATTTATTTTTAATTTTTTTATCACCTTTATCACCAAAATTATTGGCACCCTTGATAAAGATCACCAAAAAAGAATATTGTATGCTATATATATATATATATATATATATATATATATATATATATATATATATATATATATATATATATATTCTATACTATATATACTACTATATATATATTCTATACTGTAAGGAACACCTTACAAAATAATTTTAAACTGGAAGAACTTGTCCCGATTGGTGTTTTTAAATCTCTGATGAAGGATTTTGAGGCGGATTCCCTGACCTGTCAATGTTTTTAATTTGCTGTTTTTGATATTGTTATACTCTTGTGAATTCATGAATGTTTTTTTTACTAGATTACTTGTAGTTTTTCATGTTGTCTGTCTGTAATTTTTTGTAATGACTTGGTGCTGCCTAGCTTGGCCAGGACGCTCTTGAAAAAGAGATTTTAAATCTCAATGAGCCCTTCCTGGTTAAATAAAGGTTAAATAAAAAATAAAATAAAAAAAATATAGAGATTTTGTTGGACTGCCCTCTTCAATTCTAACCACAGGTTTTCAATGGTGTTGAACTCCGGAGACTGAGATGACCATTCCAAAATTATGATTTTGTGGTCAATTAACCATGGACCAGTGGAAGCAAAATAGCCCCATAACATCAAAGATCCACCGGCATATTTTACAGTAGGTATTGGGTTCTTTTCTGCATGTGCTTCCTTCTTTCGATACCAAACCTACCACTGGGGTGCGTGACCAAATAGCTCTATTTTCATTTCATCTGACCATAGCATCGGTACTATCCAAGTGGAAGCAAACTCCAGGCGTTTACATTTGTTTGTTGCTCTCAATAAAGGCTTTTTGGCCATGCACACCAGTGGTGTGTTAGGCGTTGAAAGAAGGATACATATGCAGAAAATAACCTCATACCTACTGTAAAATATGGGGATGGAACTTTGATGTTATGGAGCTGTTTTGCTTCCACTGGTTCTGGGGCCCTTAAGGTCAACGGCATCATGAACTTTACCAAGTACCAGGACATTATAGCCAAAAACCTGGTTGCCTCTGCCAGGAGGCTGAAACTTGGCCGCAAGTGGATCTTCCAGCAAGACTATAATCCCAATCACATAAAAATCCACAAAGAAATGGTTAATTGACTACAAAATCAACAGTTTGCAATTGCCATCTCAGTCCCTGGACTTGAACCCAATTGAAAACCTGTGGTTTGAATTGAAGAGGGCAGTCCATAAGAGCAGACAAAGGATATCGAGGATCTGGAAAGTATGTATGGAGGAATGCGCTAACATCCCTCTCAATGTATTTTCCAATCTCATAAAACATTGTAGGAAAATACTCAGTGCCATTATCCTCGCAAGTGGAGCATGGCTGTGTATTAAACACTTTTGTTGATTTTTTTTCATTATTTGTTCAACAAAGTCTGTTTCAATGAGCAATTGTATTAGTGTCAAAGAATACAACTTTCCTTTTTTTTTGCATACAATAACTGTAGCTCAGTAGGTCTACTTGTATTATTTAATTTTTACAGTCTTTTTTGCTTATCTTTATCAAGGGTGCCAATAATTTTGGACCTGACTGTATGTATGATTGGAAAAGGTCTTTCCAGGGAGAGAGTGGGTGGGAGTTGAGAACATTGCGTAGAATTACTATAGCATTAGCTATAATAGGAATGCACCATATGCTTAACTAGACAGGATAAACCTCTTTAATCCAAAGTCTTTACCTCTGCTGCCTTATCAAAGCCCTATTTGTGTCTGCCAGATTACACAGCAAATACTAAGAGTCAGAGATCCTTGAGTGGATTAAATTGTATCATGCCTCAGGAAGATACACACCACTTTACTTTAACAGTGATTATCATTCTGTAAGGAGTTCTACCTGCATATATAACAATACTACTTGACCATTTCAACAACTAACACTTCTGTAGAGAGGGCTCCGTTTACTTACTTATACAGAGCATCTTCAGGATGTATTTTCAAAGGTTTGTTTTGGTGAACCATGTCTCTTTAAAACTGACAACCTCAGGGTCCTCTCTCACCTTTTTAATTTACTTTTCTTGTCTATTGCGATCTAACTCATTACATTTTAGTAATTTAGCAGACGCTCTTATCCAGAGCGACTTACAGTTAGTGAGTGCATACATTTTTCATTGGCTCCAACAGAACTCCATGCTGCTAACATCAAGTGTTTCCCTTGTAAAGGTGATTCTCAGCCGCTGCGGGGTGCTTCTAAATATGGTAGCACCGACCCGAGTGGTGCCTGTGTCTCCATGGTTACAGACTCCTACTTTATTCACCTCAGCCCTCCTATTTCACACATTTATGATTCATGAAATGAGAATATAAGAGGGTTCCAGACACCAAAAAGAAGAAGGGGATAGCATTAGTCACATTGTTCACCGTGACGCACCATCTGCTTCTCTGCAACTCTGTGACTGCATCCAAACTCTTCATTCATTTTAATAACTGGTAAGTTTTCAAACATCGATCTAACTCATGAGCTTAAAAGAAAGACTGCTGAACTGCAGTTGATGTGGATGGGGGAGAAGGTGGTCTTTGTTTAACTATTCTTACTGTCTCTGGGGAGTTGGAGGTGTGCACTGCTGGGACTGTTGGCCCTTTGATTTTCCCAGAATTCCATGGTGTGTTTGATGCTTGGAACAGTTTCAGGGAGCGTTTGATGACGTCTCTGTGTCAGGAGGACAGACATTCCTCTCCTTCAGTGGTAGCTGCTCCTCGTTCGCTGACAGACAGACATACCGGCTATCTCCGTCTCATCTCTAAGAGACAGACACTTTCAACTTCTTACTGTTCTTCACTCACTCAAGGTCAGGTTCAAGGACCATCTTTCAATGGTTTCATTGTACCGAGAGAAAAAAGAAATGCATTTAAAATCTAAACTTCACTCTGACTTTCAAGCATTCTTTATTGTGAATTATTCATTCTCTAAAATCCATCATTCTTTGTATGGTAGTCTATTTATTTTCACCCCTTGGCTTTTCAATTCATCTTTGCACAGTGTTGTATCCTCAATATCGTAGGTCTTTGTTTTATTTGCCAGTTCTTCGACATATCATCCCATATGCTCCTATCATTTCTAGAAGAGAAGAGTGTGCACTCTACATTTTGTATGTGTCCGTGTGTGCCTACACATTTGTGTGTGTGTACAGTGAGGGAAAAAAGTATTTGATCCCCTGCTGATTTTGTACGTTTGCCCACTGACAAAGACATTATCAGTCTATAATTTTAATGGTAGGTTTATTTCAACAGTGAGAGACAGAATAACAACAACAAAAATCCAGAAAAACGCATGTCAAAAATGTTATAAATTGATTTGCATTTTAATGAGGGAAATAAGTATTTGACCCCTCTGCAAAACATGACTTAGTACTTGGTGGCAAAACCCTTGTTGGCAATCACAGAGATCAGACGTTTATTGTAGTTGTAGTAAACACGGCGAGTTGAGTTGATGCCAAAGAGCTCGATTTTGGTCTCATCTGAATACAACACTTTCACCCAGTTCTCCTCTGAATCATTCAGATGTTCATTGGCAAACTTCAGACGGGCCTGTATATGTGCTGTCATGAGCAGGGGGACCTTGCGGGCGCTGCAGGATTTCAGTCCTTCACTGCGTAGTGTGTTACCAATTGTTTTCTTGGTGACTATGGTTCCAGCTGCCTTGAGATCATTGACAAGATCCTCCCGTGTAGTTCTGGGCTGATTCTTGCATGGAGCCCCAGGCCGAGGGAGATTGACAGTTATTTTGTGTTTCTTCCATTTGCGAATAATCACACCAACTGTTGTCACCTTCTCACCAAGCTGCTTGGCGATGGTCTTGTAGCCCATTCCAGCCTTGTGTAGGTCTACAATCCTGTCCCTGACATCCTTGGAGAGCTCTTTGTTCTTGGCCATGGTGGAGAATTTGGAATCTGATTGATTGATTGCTTCTTTGGACAGGTGTATTTTATACAGGTAACAAGCTGAGATTAGAAGCACTCCCTTTAAGAGTGTGCTCCTAATCTCAGCTCGTTACCTGTATAAAAGACACCTGGGAGACAGAAATCTTTCTGATTGAGAAGGGGTCAAATACTTATTTCCCTCATTAAAATGCAAATCAATTTATAACATTTTTGACATGCGTTTTTCTGGATCTTTTTGTTGTTATTCTGTCTCTCACTGTTCAAATAAACCTACCATTAAAATTATAGACTGATAATTTCTTTGTCAGTGGGCAAACGTACAAAATCAGCAGGGGATCAAATACTTTTTTACCTCACTGTATGTGTGTCCATGTGTGCCTACATGTATTTGTGCGTGTTTGTGTGTCCGTGCATCATGCACGTGTGTATGTGTGTTTGTGCGTGTGACTATGGCATCTTCAGCAGGAGCTGATACAATGTGCTCCTAATCACAGCATGCTCTCCAGCCCTCTGCCGTGTCTCTCTTTTTGATTATTTGGCACTTCAATGCAACCATCGGAGCAGAGAAATTGCCTGTTATCTGGGGGGTCGATTTTTCATGCGCCCGTAAATTGCTTTGTATTGACACCCTGTCAGTGTGAGGATCTTCATGTTAACCCCAAGATCTGCCCTCGGGTGTGAGCACCGGACCCCCTCTAAGACGGTTCTGCCGAGTTGTTTTGCAGAGTTATTCGAGGAAGGAAAGAGAGGAAGGCTCCACATTGAGTATCTTAACTAGTTATTACAGATCTCCTTTTGCTCTTTTGTAGCTTTGTCAACTATGTGTGTGTTTTCTATACCTGTTCACTCCTCTCCCTGTAGTCTTTACAGACACTCCCCACCCCTTGGCTGCAACCCTTCTAATATAGTGTACCCTGCGCGTACAACCCATGTGGAATTCCTGGACTCTGGCAGTGTTTGTAACTGCTGATCTGCAGTCAAGAACGCCAAGTTCATCACAGCCTATGCTGCCCTTCAGTCCCTTGACTTTTGGCCCTGATGGAGACATGGATCACCCCAGAGAACATTACTACTCCAGATGCTCTCTCTTCATCTGACTACGTTTTCTCTCATAGTCCGAGAGTATCTGGTCTTCGCGGTGGTGGCCCAGGGCTACTCATTTCTCCTATGTGGAGATTTTCTATTTTCACCCTCTCTCACCTGTCCATCTTCTCATTTGAATTCCATGCTGTCACTGTCACTTGTCTACTCAAGCTTAACGTTGTTGTCATCTATCACCCACCAGGTGCCTTTAGAGAGTTCCTCAATGAGCTTGACACCTTTATAAGCTCATTTCCTGACGATGGCTTACCGCTCTTCGTACTTGGTGACTTCAACCTCCCGATGTCTGCCTTCGATTCATTTCTTTCCAACTCTCTCTTTCCCCTCCTTGCCTATTTTGACCTAACCCTTTCCCAGTCCCCTCCCACTCACCTCATCTTTACTAGAGGCTGTTCACCTACTAATCTCACTGCAACCCCCCTCCAGGTCTCTGATCACTACTTTGTTTCCTTTTTTGTCTCCCACTCTTCCACACTAACCACTCAGCCCCTACCCAGATGGTCATGCGTCGTCGCAGTCTTCGCTCTCGCTCTCTCTCTCCCACTACTTTCTCCTCTTCTTCTTTCCTATCATCTCTCCCTTCTGCTAAATCCTTCTCCCTCCTGTCTCCTGATTCTGCCTCTTCGACCCTACTCTCCTCCCTTTCCGCATCCTATGACTCGCACTGTCCCCTTTCCTCCTGGCTGGCTCGGCCCTCCCCTCCTGCTCCGTGGCTAAGTGACTCATTGCGAGTTTACAGAACAGGTCTGTGGGCAGCTGAGAGAAAATGGAGGAAAACTCCCGGAGGACCTATCATCCTTTTACTCCCTCCTCTCTACATTCTCGTCCTCTGTATCTGCTGCTAAAGCCACTTTCTATCACTCAAAATGTCAAGCTTCTGCTTCTAACTCTAGGAAATGATTTCCCATTTCTCCTCCCTCCTTTATCCTCCACCCCTCCCCCTCCCTCATTCATTTTCTGCGGATGACTTTGTCAACCACTTTGAAAAGAAGGTTGATGACATCCGTTCCTCATTCACTCAGCCTATTGAGTCCACTGGTCCCACTCACACAAAACTACCCTACGCCTTCACCTCTTTCTACCCTCTCTCTCCAGATAAAATCCTGTGACTAGTGAGGTCTGGCAACCCGACATCCTGCGCGCTCGACCCCATCCCATCCTCACTTCTCCAGACCATCTCTGGAGACCTTCTCCCATTCCTCACTTCCCTCAACAACTCATCCCTGGCCACTGGCTATGTCCCCTCTGACTTAAAAATGCCCCTAGTTTCTCCCCTCCTCAAGAAACCAACACTTGACTCCTCTGACGTCAAAAACGTCTCAGGCTTTGCACACTCTTGAATTGCATCCTACCTGGCAGGCCACTCCTACCAGATGACATGGAGAGGATCTGTGTCTGCACCACATACTGGTGTCTCGGTTCTAGGCCCTTACCTTTTCTCTCTATACACCAAGTCACTCGGCTCCATCATATCCTCACATGGTCTCTCCTATCATTGCTATGCAGATGACACGCAACTACCTTTCTCCTTACCCCCTTCTGACACCCATGTGGTGACACGCATCTCTGCGTGCCTGGCAGATATCTCAGCTTGGATGTCGGCCATCACCTCAAGCTCAACCTCGACAAGACGAAGCTGCTCTTCCTCCTGGGGAAGGTCTGCCCGCTCCAAGACCTTTCCATCACTGTTGACAACTCCAGGGTCTCCCCCTCCCAGAGTGCAAATAACCTTGGTGTGACCCTGGGCAACACCCTGTCGTTCTCTGCAAACATCAAAGCAGTGACTCGCTCCTGCAGGTTCATGCTCTACATCATCCATAGAGTACGACCCTACCTCACACAGGAAGTAGCACAGGTCATAATCCATTGGACAGGAATAGGCGCAACGCTCGCTCACTGTTAAAAACCGTAGTTTTATTTAAAAAATTGAGGTTTCGGCCTTCAATGGCCTTGTTCAGAATAATCCCAAAGGGAATGGAAAGTTCATACAGGGCATGGGGAAGACCATTAGGGAGAAAACTCTCTTTAGCTGGTGGTGCTAATGAGAGACAGGTCCTAATACAGGCACTTGTTATCTCCCGTCTGGACTACTGCAACTCACTGTTGGGTGGACTCCCCGCTTGTGCCATCAAACCCCTGCAATTAATCCAGAATGCCACAGCCCGCCTGATGTTCAACCATCCCAAGTTCTCCCATGTCACCCCGCTCCTCTGCACACTCCACTGGCTTCCAGTCGAAGCTCGCATCCACTACAAAACCATGGTACTTGCCTACAGAGAAGCAAGCGGAACTGCCCCTCCCTACCTTCAGGCTATGTTCAAACATCAGCCGTTTCCAGTTACAATAGCCATTTACAACATTAACAATGTCTACACTGTATTTCTGATGAATTTTATGTTATTTTAATGGACAAAAAATTTGCTTTTCTTTCGAAAACAAGGACATTTCTAAGTGACCCCAAACTTTTGAACGGTAGTGTATTAAAAAAAATATTTGATGGAACATTGAATTTGGCCTTACTGCTGTTAGCCCATAGAAATGCGTTGAATAACAGATTCATACATGGAAAAACAGATAGTCAACAAAAAAATCTAAAGGAAGTTTGTTTTGAAGTGTCTGTCCTCAACCTGGTCTCAGAGCATTTCGTATTATTCTTTACGTAAATCCGACACACTCCATTTAATATGATATGCTACGTTTCGTATGGTATGTATTCATTTGTGTATGTTCATCACCCATTTCGTATGATATGTTACAAATTACTATGCGTATTATATGTTACGAATTTACAAAACGTATAATATGTTGCGAATTTCCAAAGTCTATGATATGTTACGAATTCTAGCTAGGTGGCTAGGTGGCTAACGTTAGCTAGCTGGCTAACATTTGCTAGGCTAGGGGTTGGAGTTAGGGGTTAGGGTTAAGGTTAAGGTTAAGTTTAGGAGTTAGGTTAAAGGGTTAAGGTTAGGGTTAGCTAAAAGGGTTATGGTTAGGGTTAGGGGAAGGGTTAGCTAACATGATAAGTAGTTCAAAGTTGCTAAAAAAGTAGTAAGTAATTGAAAAGTTGCTAAAATGCTAAAGTTGTCCGTGATGAGATTCAAACGCGCAACCTTTGGTTTCATAGATGTTATCATTATACGCCCCAACCAACCACCTTACTTTTGTTTTTGCCTTCTTCTTCGGGATTGGGTTGGCGGGTCTCATCCAACTTTTAGGTGCATACACTGCCACCTACTGTACTGGAGTGTGAGGCCAATCACAGCCTACATTAACTTCCGGTAATACAAAATTGGGAAAACGGAAAAGAAAAATTACCCTGCCAACTATTAGCTCTAACTAAAAAACCCACCACCCCATGTAACCATACCAAACATTTACTAAGTTGCGTATAGTCTATGAGACCAGGCTGCTGTCCTATAGCTGAGAGATACAGTATAAGCAAGATCAGGAAACAAAAAAAAATGTGGGACCTATATTTAACCCCTTTTTTTGGCCACTAAACTACATCCATATACACTGATTGTACAAACATTGGGAACGCCTTCCTAATATTGAGTTGCACCCCCTCAGAACACCCTCAATTCGCCGGGGCATGGACTCTACAAGGTGTCGAAAGCGTTCCACAGGGATGCTGGCCCATGTTGACTCCAATGCTTCCCACAGTTGTGTCAAGTTGGCTGGATGTCCTTTGGGTGTTGGACCATTCTTGATACACACGGGAAACTGTTGAACGTGCAAAACCCAGCAGCATTTGTCAGGGTGTCAGTGTGATGCGGTAGGACGAAGTCAGGCGCAGGACACAGAGCTAATCGAAAACATACTTTACTCGTATGTAACGTAAATTACGCAGGGAAGAAACAAACCCGCTCACCAGACGACAACCAAACATGAACAAACACGCACAACATACAGTGGGAGCCAGAGGGTTAAATAGGGAAGTAATCAATACCTAATGGCAACCAGGTGTGAACAATAAAGACAAGACAAGTAGAACACAGAAACATAGATCGGTAGCAGCTAGTACTCCGGTGACGACGAACGCCGAAGCCTGCCCGAGCAAGGAGGAGGAGCAGCCTCGGCTGAATCCGTGACAGCATTACAGTTCTTGATACAAACCGGTGCGCCTGGCACCTACAGTGAGGGAAAAAAGTATTTCATCCCCTGCTGATTTTGTACGTTTGCCACTGACAAAAAAATGATCAGTCTATAATTTTAATGGTAGGTTTATTTGAACAGTGAGAGACAGAATAACAACAAAACAATCCAGAAAAACGCATGTCAAAAATGTTATAAATTGATTTGCATTTTAATGAGGGAAATACGTTTTTGATCCCCTCTCAATCAGAAAGATTTCTGGCTCCCAGGTGTCTTTTATACAGGTAACGAGCTGAGATTAGGAGCACACTCTTAAAGAGAGTGCTTCTAATCTCAGCTTGTTACCTGTATAAAAGACACCTGTCCACAGAAGCAATCAATCAATCAGATTCCAAACTCTCCACCATGGCCAAGACCAAAGAGCTCTCCAAGGATGTCAGGGACAAGATTGTAGACCTACACAAGGCTGGAATGGGCTACAAGACCATCGCCAAGCAGCTTGGTGAGAAGGTGACAACAGTTGGTGCGATTATTCGCAAATGGAAGAAACACAAAAGAACTGTCAATCTCCCTCGGCCTGGGGCTCCATGCAAGATTTCACCTCGTGGAGTTGCAATGATCATGAGAACGGTGAGGAATCAGCCCAGAACTACACGGGAGGTTCTTGTCAATGATCTCAAGGCAGCTGGGACCATAGTCACCAAGAAAACAATTGGTAACACACTACGCCGTGAAGGACTGAAATCCTGCAGCGCCCGCAAGGTCACCCTGCTCAAGAAAGCACATATACAGGACCGTCTGAAGTTTGCCAATGAACATCTGAATGATTGAGAGGAGAACTAGGTGAAAGTGTTGTGGTCAGATGAGACCAAAATCGAGCTCTTTGGCATCAACTCAACTCGCGTGTTTGGAGGAGGAGGACTGCTGCCTAAGACCCCAAGAACACCATCCCCACCGTCAAACATGGAGGTGGAAACATTATGCTTTGGGGGTGTTTTTCTGCTAAGGGGACAGGACAACTTCACCGCATCAAAGGGACGATGGACGGGGCCATGTACCGTCAAATCTTGGGTGAGAACTCCATCCCTCAGCCAGGGCATTGAGTGGATGGGTATTCCAGCATGATAATGACCCAAAACACACAGCCAAGGCAACAAAGGAGTGGCTCAAGAAGAAGCACATTAAGGTCCTGGAGTGGCCTAGCCAGTCTCCAGACCTTAATCCCATAGAAAATATGTGGAGGGACCTGAAGGTTCGAGTTGCCAAACGTCAGCCTCGAAACCTTAATGACTTGGAGAAGATCTGCAAAGAGGAGTGGAACAAAATCCCTCCTGAGATGTGTGCAAATCTGGTGGCCAACTACAAGAAACGTCTAACCTCTGTGATTGCCAACAAGGGTTTTGCCACCAAGTACTAAGTCATGTTTTGCAGAGGGGTCAAATACTTATTTCCCTCATTAAAATGCAAATCAATTTATAACATTTGTGACATGCGTTTTTCTGGATTTTGTTGTTGTTATTCTGTCTCTCACTGTTCAAATAAACCTACCATTAAAAGTATAGACTGATCATGTCTTTGTCAGTGGGAAAACGTACAAAATCAGCAGGGGATCAAATACTTTTTTCCCTCACTGTACTACCATATCCCTTTCAAAGGCACTTACATCTTTTGTCTTGCCCATTCACCCCTCTGACTGGCACACATACACAATCCATGTCTCAATTGTCTCAAGGCTTCTTTAACCTGTGTCCTCCCCTTCATCTACACTGATTGAAGTGGATTTAACAAGTGAAATCATTAAGGGATCATAGCTTTCACCTGGATTCACCTGGTCAGTCTATGTCATGGAAAGAGCAGGTGTCCTTAATGTTTTGTACACTCAGCGTATCCTTCCATAATTTTTTTAAACTGGTACTGGGCTACCTTCAGACAAGTCTTGTGAGGCTTGTGGGCGTCCTAGAGCAAAACAACCAATATGTACGTGTTCGTGAGAGTCTCACCATTCGTGAGGCATCATATTAGTGTGTAGCCCAAACTGTTTGGCTGCTATAGACAAAAATTGACAGATCGGCGGTACCGACTTCAGACGTGTCCCGTGGGGGTCGTAGAGCAAAACGAAGAACAGCATCGTGTTCGTGAGATTCTCATATTTCCATAAAGGGGTATAATAGGCCAAACCGTTTGGACGCTACAGACATTTATGTGAGAAGACAGATTTTCAGGATATCTCCTGGTCTGACAAACACCAATGTAGCTCTGTCACCTTTCACCGCAGATGTGGAAGGCTGACATCGGCGGATGTGGTGGATTGAGACGCAGCCCATGTAAAAAAAAACTGATATCTCTAGCTTAAACTGACTGATTGTTATGGGGATTTTTGTATTATGCTAATTAGATTTTCGCGCAGGCAAGGACATCGACTCTAGGGGTTTCATTAAAGCCAGATGACAAGTCTCTGATTTGAAACAGCCTATATATGCCATTCCTGCTAATTGTACTTGATCGGCTTGTAGCCTGTAGGACCTTTATAGGTCCTGCACTATGTGACAATCTTTCATCTGCTGCTACATTTCTCTGCAAACTGTATTGAAATACAACTTTTAAACAACACATCATACTTTTATTCCAAATGCAAAAATCCTCTATTCATCTTTTTCTCACACTATCCCTTTCTTTTACCAAAAAAATCATCTAAGTCCTCGAGCAAGCCCTGTAAAGTGTGTGTGTCAAAAATTGTGGTATAACAGCTATAAGATAAGGCCTTGATGAAGGCCAATAGGAGAGTGGATGCTAGCATGATTATGTAAGCCTCCTACAGAAATAGCTTGTTGAAGTGGAGTGCACAGCGATGTTGTCTCTTTGGGGAACACTTAAAACAATAGTGTCCTTAATTAGATGCTAGATTACATCTGCAATGGCATGGCTCATCTGCAAATCAATCAATGCTGTTTTCCCAACAAACCTTTTTTTCAAAACTAAGCAGGGTCCTGTGCCCCATTGTGGGCGCTAAATGTATCTTATTCATAACGGTTGCCGATTTTAGCTTTCCTAGTCTAAATGTTAAATAGACTATGGTAAGTGAATGTTTTTCACTGTAGACTTACTCAAACTGTGTGTTGACAGTGAGACAGCTAAGGCATGACACGGGAACACAGCTAGTCATGTGGCTGATAATGGGCTCTCTCTCTCATCTCTCTCTCTCCTCTCTCTCTCTCTCTCTCTCTCTGCCCCCTCAGGCACTCACTGAGATGGGTTCAGTGACATGGAGCTGAGGAAAGAGAGAGAGGGATGGGTGAGCGAGAGGGGGGAATTGAGAGGGCTGTAAGGAGGGGGTAGATAGAGGGATGGTGTGAGAAAAAAGATAGAGAGAGATGGAGAGAGGAGAGAAGAGGGAAACCCACTGGGAATGGTATGGAGCGTTCTGCATATATCAGAGTACACATACACACAGACACACCAGCTGGCCGTCTCCAAGTGCTCTCCTCTTCCTCATCCAGTCTCGCTGTGTCTGCAAACAGCCTGTGTGTGTGTGTGTGTGTGTGTTTGTAGGTGTAAATCGAGCCAGAACTCAGTCCCTGCCATATAGTCTGTGGTCCTCTGGGATCCAGAGAGGCGCTGGAAGCCCAGGTGGTGCCACCCTACACCATTGGTACCCAGGAGGAGCTAGTGGCGTGTATTCATGGATGCCAAGGGAAGCCAGGCTTCCCCAAAAAATGTACCAAGAAAAAAACATTAAATAATTTATCTTTCGTCTTTCTGTGTTTTCATAATTTTTCTTCAATTCACAAGAAGCTGAATGTAACTCACCGGAGAAAGCATCCGAGTGAGCGAAACAGAGCCCCTCTGTCTCTCTATGTGTAGCCCAAGCCCATCTATCTGATGCTGTCTGGTCAAAAAGAATATGACATTGTTGCCGTCGTAGCATTGAATGCAAGGGAAGCCAGCGAGCATTTGGACTCCTTTGATAAAAGAAGTATAAAATAATAGCCAATCAGTGTTGAGCTAAACTGAGTGAGCTCAACTGTGTATGGTCCTGGCGCACCAAAAAAAAGTGTCAAGGGAAGCCAGTTTGGATTTGGCTTCACTCCTATCACAGAGAAATACGTCATCAACAGAAACAACTTGAATTGTGGTGGCTAGCTAGCTAACTAAAATAGGCCTTTCCTAAATTAGCCATGGATGGATATAGGGATTTGGACTTGTGGTTTTACTTAATTCTCTGTACTGGCCAATGATCATAACGGCGATTCTGATCCAACCATAAAATACATTGTGCCCCTGGACTGAGAGGATGGAAGTTCAATATGTAGCTAGATGTAGAAGGCTAATGTTAACTAGCTAAGCCCATGAAAGGAAGTTATGCTAGCGAACAAGCATTTTAGCCAGGTAGGCTAGGACAACAAAAAATAAAAGCGTGTATTATATGACAGTTATAGACTGTTTCTTCAACATGAAAGAGAGGAGGATGGCAATGGCGTTTCTCTATAAGTAGGGTGAGTCAACATGTTTTTTCTACTTGCACGAACGCACACACACACACACAAATCAGAACCATGGACAGCCACATCATATTTAGCTTACGTTGATTGGACTAAATTGTTTTTGGTATCTTTTAGTTGGCACTTTATTAGACTATGCATAGGTGATTTGATGAAGTTGAAGTTGAAATGGTGCTCGAATAGTGGAGGCAGCTCCTGTTTAACTTCATGATTGCAGTTACTCTCCATGGTTCTAAATCAATAGTTGTTTAGTAGTCCGAAAATGTTGGAAACATTAACTTTCTTGACCATGCTGTAGGTCATGTAACTGTTAGTTACATGCAATATGCTTTGTGGACTTCACCGGACAGTCCCATGCTCTCCGGTTTTGTGATGAAATTGTTAAGCCACAGTGTCTTCTTATTGTCTCCGCCTTAGGCATATAGCTATCATGGTCACAAGGCATATGAACTAGCAGGTTATAGAGCAAACAACGCAATTATCACAACACATATGTTGTAGTATGGCTTTTCTTTCTGGCTTGGCTTCCCCAGTGATTTTACCCATGCACCGCTACTGGGAAGAGCCCATCCTCCCTCCCCAGGCACCTCTCACTGGAGCAGGGAGACTGGGGATCTCTGACATAAGTAGTCTGTCTCCCTCCTCTCCTCTGTGTCCTATCTATCCCCACTCATTAGCATGCCAAAAGGGCTGCAGACTCGTTTACTGTGCCAGCTTTAATTTGTCACCTCTGGTATCGCTCAACACCCAGGTCCGCTGGCGCACTGCATGCTATGCTGCTCCCCCTCGTGTGTGTGTGCCTCTGTCTCTGCCTGTGCCTGTGTGAGTGTGTGTCTATGGACCATTGTATACCTGTGAATAGAATTTGACGTTTTAAAGTAAAATTGAAACCTCCATTTTAATTTTTTTCAGAATACCAGGCTGCTGAAAATGCTTTTGTGTTTCACATTTGTCAAGGCTATGCCTGTGTGTCTCATAATGTCAGTTATTTAGTTATATGGTATTAATTTTCCGAATACATTTTTGCCAACACAGGTTGAGTACTTTAACCATTTAATAAATATTTGAGGAAAAGTTTGGGCTGCCTTTTGTTGAATTTCTCTGGCATAGGTCTGCAAATACAGACATGTACAGTATGTGGGAGGCTGCAATAAAGCAGAAAACCTTGAGTCCAACCTCTGAATCTGCTGCTGTGTGGAAGCTGTTTGAAATATAAAAGCATGCCTCCATAGAGACGTTACAGAGATAGAGGTCTGGCCTTGGCCTGGGTACACTTCTATTGATAAAGGTCAATGTCTTTAGTCTGGAGAAACTTCCCTCCCTGCAGCCAACTCCTCCGGGGGACGAGAGAAGAAAAGAGAGAAAAACAACTCCAGAAGGAATACAAACGACTGGTATTATTCATGTGGTAGCAGCACTGTGTTTATATATTCCCAAAAGACACTGCTGCCTTGATTCCTGTGAGTCAACTCCATTCTCAGCATGTTAAAGTGTGGTGCCTTGCCGCTCTGGCATCTGGCTTTAGGTGTTAAACACTAGAGCCACCAGAGACTCACTGGGGCTGTCATCAGAGCATCTCCCATTGGGTGGCTGTGGTGTTAAGGCAGTAGTTGATGAGATGAGAGGAAAGGGACAGGCGAATTGGAGATTAAAGAGAGAGTGGTGGAAGTGTGAAAGTGTCACCTGGACCCCTAATGCAGTGTTCAGTTTGTCTGACACCACCTGGATGGGACGCTTTTCTCAACATACTCCTGGGATGCTTGTTTTTTAAAAAATGTGTCAAAATGTTGTCCCCAAGCCATCAAGCGATGACATTCTGCAACTGAATCCGGCAGGCACACTCTCCATGGAGATGCAATGGCACTATCACTATTAATACAGCCACTAAGAACACATTTGGTGACAGGGTAGCTTTGATTTTGTTATTCATATGTAAACTTTTTTAAGAGTTGGAAAAGTTGTTAGTTTGAATTGGAGCTACTGCATATCTGCCCATCCATAAGAGTGCTCAATCACTGTCATTACCTCAACCTGATTTTGAATACCTCACCTTGAATACCGTAATCACCTCATAACAGGAGGATTGGTCTATTCTGGCACTAAGTGCTTTGCATCTGTAGCTCTGCAATTTCACTTCTTTCAACGAATGCCTATTTATCCCATGCTAATATACAGATGTAATATACATTTTACATTACATTTTCGTCATTTAGCAGACGCTCTTATCCAGAGCGACTTACAAATTGGTGCATTCACCTTTTGATAGCCAGTGGGACAACCACTTTACAATATATATATATATATATATATATATATATATATATATATATATATATATTTATTTTTTGTTTTGTTTTGTTTTTTTCTTTGGGGTGGGGTAAGGGGGGGTAGAAGGATTACTTTATCCTATCCCAGGTATTCCTTAAAGAGGTGGGGTTTCAAGTGTCTCCGGAAGGTGGTGAGTGACTCCGCTGTCCTGGCGTCGTGAGGGAGCTTGTTCCACCATTGGGGTGCCAGAGCAGCGAACAGTTTTGACTGGGCTGAGTGGGAACTGTGCTTCCGCAGAGGTAGGGGGGCCAGCAGGCCAGAGGTGGATGAACGCAATGCCGTCGTTTGGGTGTAGGGACTGATCAGAGCCTGAAGACATATACAGATGCCAGTTTGCAACAGCAGGAAAATAATCCTGCAGCAACAGGAAATGTGAATTATTATGTGGATTATAATTAATGGGCATTTTTCGTTAGGGCAAATCAAGTCTGGAATTTCAAAATGGAAATGAAAACTTTAGAAGCCTTTTTAAAACTCAAATACACTACAAGTTTGCTTTTTCTGCTGTGCAGGAAAATTCTCAGCAACAAAACAGTGATCAAATTAAGATCCTACATCTGTAGAACCCATGCGTTCTGGACTATGTGGTGGTGGCTTTGGTGGAGGAAGTTTTACTTTAACCTCTGTAGAGTTGAAGTCAGTTAGTTTGGGGCCAGGGATTCCTCTCCTCAGTCAGTCAGTCTCAGTACTACAGCCCCAGAGACAGAGTCTCCAGCGACCCCCCAGCTCCAGCACCAGCTTGGCCCCAGGACTCTTATCGGCTCATTAGTGCTCTATTGTGTGCTGCCTGACCTGGGAGTCATCTGCACAGGCTTGATTATCCAGCCGGACTGTACATGTCATCAGAGTGAGACGTGGCTCCAGTCAGGTGCTCAGGACACTGTGACGTTGAGAGCCAGGCTGGGAGAGAGCAACAAGGGAGACAGCGCATGCAGAGAATAATAATGACTTATCACATATGCTAATACTCTACAGGCTCCATACTGTGTCTACATATTGTCCTTTAGTTTGTGTGATGAATAGTTATTATATTAGGGAGACTGAAAATATGGTGTAAAAGGCAGATGTTCCGGGTGGATTAAACCACCTTTTCAAGTGTCCTTTTTTTTGTTTTTCATGGTGTGAGACATTTGCTTTGGACTCCACAGCCATCCAATGGAAACAACCATGGTGCTGCTGCTGCTGCCTATCAAATGGACAACATTAACCAGAGAGCATGACCTAAATATTAGGAAGGTGTTCCTAATGTTTGGTACACTCAGTATATTCTGTATTCTCTAAATGGCTCTGGAGCACACCCTTAGCTCAGACATGACTACCAAATAACCACTTCTTACTTTTTTTGACTTCCGGTTAGGAGGTTTATTGTTCTTCAATACCTTCGTTCTCTTATTGACACAGTTTTAAACTTGAGGGGTTGTTTTCGCTCACTCTTGTACAATGAACACTTATCAAAGGGTTTAGTAAAGCAACTTTTAACGCAAACAAATGTGCCAGAAGCACAGACATGTGTTTGTAAAAAAGCTTTGGACGGAAGCGTTGAACATCGAGGGCAAACACTCACATTAACTTTGTAGAGCCAGGACCTAGATGTGTTGACCTATATCATGCAGTGGGAGGAATGTAAACATGGCCAGAGTGATGATAATACATGTTGAGGATATGTTTTGAAGCAACTTTTTTTGATGGTTGGATGGATTTACCTGAGCTAGCCAGCAGTTCTAAGAACTACACCTGAAATCTGAGTGATGTGAAATTATTATTTATAGTTTGACAGGGAGGAAAACATTTGAAACCAAAATTGAATTGGGCGATTTCTGAGAAGTAATAGCAATCATTAGTTTGACATGTTTAGTATTTTTGTTTACATCCCATTATCAACAATGTTATCTGTTTTGACACGGATATCGAATGATCCGTTTTTCTCATGCATTTTTTCTTTTTAGTCATATACTGTAACTATCCTCAGTTGAATCGTGGTGATTCAAATTAAATGCTCAGACTACTCTGCTTGAATTAATCTAAGAAAAATATATGGATTCATTTATATTTGGTGTGATGAGTTGTTGCTGATTCCTTTTCTCTTAGGAACCATGGTCCTGTGACTCCTGTACACCAACATCTAAAAACATAGGAGAATGCATTTCCATCAATAACACACTTCACATCCCTCGTTTGTGTCCCAATTCATGTTCCATATGCAAACAGTGTCTATATGAAGATGCCCTTTATGCAATATTTACTACCAGGAAACTTGCAATATCCACTTTGTTACGAATGTAAATAGGAAGGTTTAATTTATTTGAATATGTACAGACGTAGGGTCTTAATTTGAGTCAGGTTGCTACAGCATGAAAATAATCCTGCAGCAACAGGAAATGTGAATTATTATGTGGATTATAATTAAGGGACATTTTATGTGGGGGTTGATACATTTTTTGTTACGGCAAATCGAGTCTGACATTTTAAAGTGGAAATTACAAACTTTAGAAGCCTTGTTAAACCTCGAATACACTACAATTTTGCATTTCCTGACGTGCAGGAAAATTCTCAGTAACAAAAGTGTTCAAATTAAGATCTTACATCTGCAAACACTCTATACTATTTATGTATGCTTTATTGATCTATTTCATGCTTATGAATATGAAAAGGCCTTTTCTGTGCTGTTGAAGTTTGTTCCATCCACAGTAATCATAGGGGTAGAGAAAGAGAATGTGAGTGGTAAGTTTGATGAGGTAAATATCTAATGCTGCCCAGTGTGCATATAGCCAGGCTACCACCCTGATGTTGAACAAACAGATGGACATTAGAAATACACACACTGACTGATTTCAATATGAGAGCAATGAATGAACCATACTACAAGTGTTACCTATGCACTGCATACATAAACCAATCATTTGTGTGACATACAGGATATGCCTTTTCATCTATCAACCTGTTTGTCATTTTGTCTAGCCCTAAAGACTGTTTTTGCAACCATACTTCACCCCAAACAACCATTGAAACTACAGTACACTGCACCAACAATACCTAGGTGGTGTAGTGTTAAAGTAAGGTTTTCCTGATAAAAGAGACTTGTTGTTTAAAGTGCTGGCAGTGGGCCCAGCTCCAACTCTACCTCTGCCAAAACCAGACCAACCGTTGGTACTGTAGTGTAGCCCACAGAAATACAACAAGTGGGGGTGGAGCAGCAGGTGCCCATGGCAACATAAAACACTTCTAAGGGCACATACAGCAGCAAAGGTAAATACCGCAAGCAGTATAGCAACCCCTATGTGTCAGTCAAAACCATATCAGAACTCATAAGGTTTATATCATATAGCAGTGCTCACCAATAAATGAAAAAAAAAGGCTAATGATATTGCTGTACCTAACATGAAAGATAAATGGATGCTCTTTGATGCTCTTTGATGTGATGGTTAACATACTGCTAGCCATTTGGACAACAGTAGTGCAGAAGGATGCAGGCTGAGTAAAAGCCTGGCAGGCCTGGGTTGTGTTATGTGTTGTGGTGTGTGGGCATGGACTGACGGACAGCAGGACAGGGCAGGTGGGGTGATAGACGACCAGACTGAGTGTAGGGCCCTCAGCTGAATCACAGGATGCTATCTCTCAATCCCTCATGGGACATGGTGGTGCTGCTCTCTCTGTTCCGCTCCATCATCACCGCAAATCATGGTTCCTGACACAGCCATCTGCCAAACAGCCATGCAGAAGCACTGTGCTGGATAAGTCCTGGTTTACTAGTGATGCAAGTACAAAGCTTTCGCCAGGGAAGGGTTTAAATATTGCCTTCTGTGCTACTGAGGGTATATCTAAACACTTTTCAGAATGTGGCTTCATTCTGATGTCCCAAAGACGGTGAAATTGCTACTAAATGTCATAAAATGAGACCTGGTGACATGCCAGGTGGGTTGGGAGTGGGGAAGTTGGAAACATGGAGCTGGAAAAAGCTGAGTTGGCTATTTACAAGAATGCCTTCAGTAAACATAAACGGATCAAGAAAGGCATTTGAGTCATGCTTCTAATAAAAACAAGATCAGTGCATAAAAGGCACCTGCAGTGTGTGTGTGTGTGTGTGTGTGTGTGTGTGTGTGTGTGTGTGTGTGTGTGTGCACACCCCAGTGTTTATCCGGCCTATGATAGAAAGTTTGAAACTGAGTGTTAAAAGTGTCAGGACTGCAGGCTAGGCTATATATCATCAGTTTGATGGCATCCACTGGAAAGGAGCTTTTTTTCTCTAGCTCTCAGACAGATGTTCTGCCTGTCCAGGAGGTTACTAACTGAATACCATATCAAAATATATGGATGGGACCGAGGGAAGTGTGGAAGACAAAAGAAAAGAAAAGACAAGAGGGAAAAAGTTAACCACAGAACTTATGTATTCTCTGTGCGAAGTGTGTCTCTTTTATCTGGTTCCGTGGTTCCATGGATGACGCACTTCTTGAACGAACCCTGAGAGCTGTAACTGTAATCATGTGCTTGTCTTCTCTCCATCCCAAGGGTGTGTTGCCAGGGAAACAGCCCCAGGTAAAGCAGACTCTCTAAGTTTGCTTTTTCCATCCTTGTGACTCCCCTCATGCCTCCATCCTTGTTTATTTCACAGCTGCCTGTTAAATGAAGTCAAGGGTGTCAACAAGCTCATTGTATCTGCCACAGGGAAGCTTGCATGCAGATATACACCAGACCTATTTGGCTGTGAGCGATAGCAGCATGTAGTATATGATAAATGTGCTACAACATATGTTTTAGAAAAGCTACAGTAGTTGAATACACTTTAGGTGTTGCAGAGAGGGAATAGCCTAGTAAACAAAGCTGGTTCAATAGAATGCCTTGTTTTATTCCTGTTTCCATACTATTTCATATGGTCATGCCTTTGTGTTGATGCATGGTTACTGTGGATTGTGTATTCTGAAAATAACCATGTAATGTATGTTCCCCTGCCCCTCTTGATTACAGTATCATGTGTTCTCTGTCAATACCACCCTTACAGACGCAACAGGATGTTGCCAGTGTGAGTATGTGTACACCTCTGTATTAGTTGTTTGTGTGTGTGTGTGCTTGTGTAACTGTTTTTTTTTTAAAGGCTCACATGCTGCTGTGGTAATCAATTTGTATTGTATTCATCTCAATACCAAATATAACCAAAACAGCTTTCAGAAGTCTAACAAAGAAGATAAGTGGGCAAATAAATGAAGAAAATAGAAACATTCAGTGGGGAGGAGAGGAAATATTCACAAAAATCCTCTTTCATTCAAGTTATTCACAGGAGTCTCAATGGGACCATCATGGTTAGATGGTGCGCAAGCACAAGCATTTATGTTTTTGTTCAAGTAATCATCAGAGGTCATTACGACTAAATAATACAGTATCTCAGACTTGTTTGTGCCGTACTTCAGACTGTAACCAGTCATTCCAAGAGTATTGCATGTGAGCAAGTGAATTACTTGTAATCATTTTCTAAGCACCATTTTATGATTTATTATTTCAGCTAGCAGCATTTGGATGACCCTGGAGATTCTTTACATATGAGACAAAGTCACATTGCCACTGGCCAGATTGAACCGATAAAAAAGAGTTAGTGGAGTGTAGCGAGAGAGAGTGAGGGGAACAGAGACCGTATAACATTTGATCCTAGTGAAACAGCAGCAGCACTCTCTGGCCTGTGATGTTCTCTGTGTTTTCTCACTGTATTTGCTCAGAAATGTTTGGAATGTGTCCTTGTGTGGTTTTCTGTCTTGTTTATCCTTGTGGCTGATAATGTGAATGTTTCATCTGAAAATGAAAAATGTGCAGAGATGTTGCCAAAATGTCTGCATTACTCACAGTACATGTCAATTAGATGGTGGCAAATTTGTGTGAGGTTTTATAGTGAACAGTGCACAATAGGCTATGAACACAATGCAGCCGATTGCAGAAAATGTAACACACACATTTTTATGTGCTTATGTGTCCATCTGTACATGTATCTTTGTGATTGCATAAGTGGCTCTTATGCAGACAGTGGTGGTGGTCTGAGTGTCTGTCACACCTCTGTGAGCACAGCAATGCTCTAGGTCCACTCTAAACCCCCCAGTCCTCCTGAGAGTATGTCTGTCTGCCAGCACTGACTACTCAGCTGGAAGAGCCAGCACGGTGTGAAGGACAGCCAGTGGAGACATGCAGGGACAACCTGTGTGTGTGTGTGTGTGTGTGTGTGTGTGTGTGTGTGTGCGCGTGTATGTTTGAGTGTGTGTGTGCATGTGCATGTATGTCTCTTCCCTTCTCTCCCTCACCACTCTGTTTCTCTCCCCATGCTCCTAGCATATGGAAAGGGAAATATGAGGGCAGGGATGGAGGGATGACTTCAAAAGACAGAGGATGAAAATAGAAGTTGTCCGAATGATTAATGGGCTAGAAAAAGTGGACAGAGAATCATCATTGAAGATTAACTTAGTTGTCTAAATGAATTGTTTGAGGTTGATATCTTCACTAGAGGATTATGCTGTGAATTGCTCTTCTTGCTTTCATGCTAGTACTCAACCATGTATCAATGCTCAACTATGCTCTGCTATAGCACCGGGCACTACTGCATTTTCAACATAACATGGGAAAAGGAACTTTAGTCCTTATGGTATCCATGTGTTTAGGAAGTGAGACGTCCTGCTCATTAAGATCATTTCAGTCTCCTCAGCATCCTCCCCTCTTTAAAGTCTCCCAGTAAATATATCTTTCCCACTACTTTACTACAGTAGTTTTACGAGAAGATGCTGACCGTATGACAGGAGAAAGATAATGTTACGCCAGAACTACAACTTATGAAACCAGTGCTTTGGGTATATTGTAGGCTGAAGTTTGTGCTGCCAGAGAATGATTTGGCTCTACCTCTCTCCTACCAAACAGACAAAGGACATAAAAAATAATAAGTTCTACCTGTCTCTCAAGGTATCTTTCTCTATATCTCTGCCTCCTTTCTTCTCTCCTTCTCTCTGTCATTCTGACTGTGCTATGGACAGGCACAGTGCTGGCAGGTTTCAAAGGCCAGGTGGCATGGTGAGTTCTCACTCCAGTGTTCACATTTAAAGACCTTCTATGCCCAACAGGAACCAAAACGATAGCAGTAAAAGACTGGATAATCCCAAAATATGGACAAAAATATACTACTTCTTTGTTTTCAAAGAGGATCTAAAACCATCTGAACTCAGATCAAAAGGTGTCCAACCTCTCCCCACTTTCCAATGCTGTCAGAAGTACTGCTGATGTTATAACCTTCCTCTGTTTCAGCTCTGTTTCAGCTCTGTTTCTCTTGATACGGTTTTTGTTTTAATAAATATGCTGAACAAAAATATAAACGCATCATGTAAAGTGTTGGTCCCATGTTTCATGAACTGAAATGAAAGATCCCAGAAATGTTCCATACATACAAAAACCTTATTTCTCTCAAATTTTGTGCGCAAATTTGTTTCCATCCTTGTTAGTGAGCATTTCCCCCTTTGCCAAGATGATCCATCCATATCAAGAAGCTGATGGCATATCAAGAAGCTGATTAAACAGCATGCTCATTACACAGGACAATAAAAGGCCACTCTAAAATGTGCGGCTTCTTTACCTGTGCGATGGTCTGAGACGAGCCACCCGGACAGCTGATGAAACTGTGGGTTTGCACAACCGAAGAATTTCTGCACAAAATGTCAGAAACCGTCTCAGGGAAGCTCATCTGCGTGCTCGTCATCTTCGACCAGGGTCTTGACCTGACTGCAGTTCGGCGTCATAACCGACTTCAGTGGGCAAATCTCACCTTCGATGGCCACTGGCAAGCTGGAGAAGTATGCTCTTCATTGATGAATCCCGGTTTCAACTGTAATAATAATAATAATAATATGCCATTCAGCAGACGCTTTTATCCAAAGCAACTTACAGTCATGTGTGCATACATTTTTACGAATGGGTGGTCCCGGGGATCGAACCCACTACCCTGGCGTTACAAGCGCCATGCTCTACCAATTGAGCTACAGAGTACCAGGGCAGATGGCAGACAGCGGGTATGGCGTCGTGTGGGCGAGCGGTTTGCTGATGTCAACGTTGTGAACAGAGTGCCCCATGGTGGCAGTGGGGTTATGGTATCGGCATGCATAAGCTAAGGACAATGAACACAATTGCATTTTTATCGATGGCAATTTGAATGCACAGAGATACCGTGACGAGATCCTGAGGCCCATTGTCGTGCCATTCATGCACCGCAATCACCTCATGTTTCAGTATGCTAATGCATGGCCCCATGTCGCAAGGATCTGTACACAATTCCTGGAAGCTAAAATTGTCCCAGTTCTTCCATGGCCTGCATACTCACCAGACATGTCACCCATTGCGCATGTTTGGGATGCTCTGGATTGACGTGTACGACAGCGTGTTCCAGTTCCCGCCAATATCCAGCAACTTCGCACAGCCATTGAAGAGGAGTGGGACAACATTCCACACGCCACAATCAACTGCCTGATGCGGAGATGCATGAGGCAAATGGTGGTCACACCAGATACTGACTGGTTTTCTGAACCACACCCCTACTTTTTTTTTTAAAGGTATCTGTGACCAACATATGCATATCTGTATTCCCAGTCGTGAAATCCATAGATCAGGGCCTATTGAATTTATTTCAATTGACTGATATCTTTATATGAGCTATAACTCAGTAAAATCTTTGAAATTGTTGCATGTTGTGTTTATATTTTTGTTCAGTGTAATTTGAAAACTAGTTTGTCTGTGATAAGAGCTATCAAGTTGGTTCCATGTTTCTGCGCTTATGTGTTTGTCTAACTTCCTCTGAAAGGTCCAGTAATTATATATCTGAGTTACATGTAAAATAGAAAACAGCATGGGTTCACAGCGTTGCATGTGATTGCCCCCCACATAGTGTTGTTTAATACTACACCCGCTAAAGCAGTCATTTTGACTGCTCAATTAATTGTATTACTCTGCCATTTTTTAAGTCATGCCCCCCACCGTCCTTCACTTTTCCTAAATAAGTCTATATAACACACTGCCTTTGTTAGAATCATAATATCACAAACAGTACTGGAGTTATAACCAGATTGAGGAGGTCTTTATTTGAATGGTTTCCCCCGTTGCCCCTCCTCCCGACAGAAGGGGCTGTTCTGCTCATTCTCCGACATTGGAAGGTGTAGTGGCCAGTTGATAATCACCCCATTAATTGCCTAAATACTGAACCTAAACTATAGCTAAACTAATTTCACACATATAACAACAGATGAAATAAATGAAGTAAAGTATAATGGGGGAGAATGGGTGAGTTGATGAGCGAGGGGAAGCAGACAATGCATAATTATGTAATCACCAATTGTGAATGAAGAACAGGGCGGGCCATCCTATTCTATTGTGTTGGTATATTCTAATTATAATCTCAAAATGGTATGTACCCTATATCAGTCCACCAAATCCAAGCAGTTTCATCAGTCTACTCTGGCCTACATGGAGTACACAGTGAGAGCGTGCATAATTTACAATGGCAAGAGGACGAAGACGAATGGATGCACATGCTGTGTTAGCGGTGCTACAAGATCATCTCTGATGATTATTCTTCTGATTCTGAGCCTCAACCTGAACCTACACCTCCAAGGCCTTTGCGCAAAAAAGCCATTACGGTACACACTGAGCAGGTGCCAGCGCCACAAAAATTTGAAACGGTGAAATAGGAGAGAGGATGGGACTGCACCATTTCGGAAAATGTCTACATCGGGCAGCAGGTGAGCGAGTGTCAGAGAATGTGGTGTTGAGGCTTGTGGAACCTTACGTTGGCAAGGGGAGAAATGTCACCATGGACAATTTCTTAATTTCACTGTCATTGGCGAACAAGTTGCTTGCAAACAAAACAAGCCTAGTTAGCATCATGAACAAAGTGAGACGGGAGCTCCCTCTGCGCAAATAAGGCACCTGCACAGCTGTTGTACTCCACAACCGTGCTGAAGAATGACAAGACTATACCAAAGCAAGGCAAGAAAGAATGTTTCTGTCATGAGCACCATGCATCCAACAGTTGCCTTCGACCTGACACAATAAAGAGAAAACCTGATACTATTACTCACTACAACCAAACAAAGGTATGTCAATATTATATAATATGCATCGCCATATATAGATAAACGTATGCAATGCATTGTGCTCTTCTGTATAACACGTGTTATTTTTCCTATGGGCAAAATAATCCTAATGTTTTCTATGCTATTATGTTCCATAGGTTGGTGTGGATGTTTTGGATCAGATGGCACCGCTGTACTCTGTGAAAGGAGGCACCGCAGGCCTGTTGCTGTGTTCTACAGTTGTTCTACAACATGCTTGACTTGGCTGCTATCAATGCACAGGTGTTGTTCAAGCATTGAATGAACAACACCATGCCCAGGAGAGACTCCATCATGAGTCTAGCATAGGGCTATGTGAGAGACATATGAGGGCCAAGGCAGCAGCAAAGATTCCACACGAGCCTTTGCGGGAACCAAATTGCGCACAGTTCCCAGGGAGGAGACAATGCCAGGTGGCCAGATGCACAAAGAACAGAACCCAAGACACCTGTGTCACCTGCAAGCAACGTGTTTGTGGGAAGTGTGTCAAGCTAGTGAAAGTGGCGAAGATTTTTGTCGACTGTTAGGACAAGGGATAACAGCTAAATTAAATCCAATTGATGCCATTGCGCAGACCATGTAAGCATGAGCTGACAATAATTGACTATTTTTGACTGCTGTCATGTCGACACTTATATTCATTATAATGCCATTATTGCTTTTGTGCAGATTTTCACTATTCATCAAGCACACTTGGCGCTTATAATGATGTTTAGGCTACTGTTTTCATCGTTTGTCCATGCGGTTTCCTGCCAATGCATCTTTGTGGTTGCCATATTTTGAAAAAATAAAATAAAATTACACTGTTGGAATGTTGCAGTCAGAATGACTGCTCGTTAGCTAGCAGTGGTGGAAAAAGTACCCAATTCTCATTCTTGAGTCAAAGTAAAGATACCTTAATAGAAAATGACTCAAGTAAAAGTGAAAGTCACCCAGAAAAATACTACTTGAGTAAAAGTCTAAAAGTATTTGGTTTTAAATATACTTAAGTATCAAAAGTAAATGTAATTGCTAAATTATACTTCAGTATCAAAACTGAAAGTATAACACATTTCAAATTCCTTATATTAACCTCAGTGTCCCTATACTGGGACGGTTGATGCTCAACTTTCCGGAACATAGATATGTCTTATATGGGCAGAAAGCTTGAATTCTTGTTAATCTAACTGCAGTGTCCAATTTACCATGCTATTGTTTGAGTATAGTGCACAACAACAAAACACTTTATTCAAGGCAATTTTGATTTGATTTGATACATTCACCTCTGAAGGTAAATAATGTACTTACATTCAGTAGTCTTGCTCTGATTTGTCATCCTGAGGGTCCCAGAGATAAAATGTAGCATAGTTTTGTTTGATAAAATCAATTTTTATATTCAAATGTAGGAACTGGGTTCTACAGTTTGACCCCCTGCTGTCTCTGGCTCCACCCTGGCAGACTTGATACAAAATATTGTGTAGTAATGTAATTCTTCACTGGATCAGTCTGAAACTGTGCACACACAATGCTGCCATCTTGTGAACAAAATCTAAATTAAACCTAGATTCCAACTTCACTGTCTGGCCTTTATCTTGCATTTCAAAGATGATGCAAAAAAAAAGAAAAGATAATGCATGTTTTTTTGATTGTATTATCTTTTACCAGATCTAATGTGTTATATTCTCCTACATTAATTTGACATTTCCACAAACTTCAAAGTGTTTCCTTTCAAATGGTACCAAGAATATGCATATCCTTGCTTCAGGTCCTGAGCTACAGGCAGTTAGATTTGAGTATGTCATTTTAGGTGAAAATTGAAAAAAATGGTACGATCCTTAAGAGGTTTTAAGCAAACCAGACGCCACCATTTTAAAAAAATAATATTTTTTACAGATAACCAGGGGCACACTCCAACACTCAGACATCATTTACAAATGAAGCATTTGTGTTTGTTTAGTGAGTCCGCCAGATCAGAGGCAGTAGGGATGACCAGGGATATTCTCCTGATAAGTGCGTGAATTGGACCATTTTCCTGTCCTGCTAAGCATTCAAAATGTAAAGAGTACTTTTGGGTCTTAGGGAAAATGTATGGAGTAAAAAGTATATTATTTTATTCTGGAATGTAGTGAAGTAAAAGTAAAGGTAGTCAAAAATAGAAATAGTAAAGTAAAGTAAAGTACAGAACTTATGCCCTGCAGGGGTTATCTATATAAAACTACAATGACATAATAGAAATTTAAACTAGTCATATCCCAGGCTGTCTTACACAGGCTGACTGTGCAACTGACTAAGAACAATGATGTTTCGTTGTGTCTGTCCACCCTGACTGGCAACAGTGTCTTGGAGCTTTGTAAATGGGACATTTCTAAATGGGGCCTTTAGCCCTCCAGACTGTGACTGTCACCAGATTACAGGCCCTGATAAATTAAAGAGCCCCAGGCTCAACAGAGGAGGATGGGACCCGGTTTCCTAGTTAATTCTAATTTTCAAAGGATCTGATTGTGGAAATGGGAATGCGAGCAGCCCCTTAAAACAACTAATGAGTTTAATCGACCACACTTGACAATCTTATTTAAGCCCGTCTCCTAGTCCATGAATTAAACCATTAAAAAACCTGCTTGAATTTAACTGGTGGCCCCTTTATCTCAGCAAATCACTCTAATCCTGCATGCCGGAACGCAGGCTTCATGGAGGCTTCCTTCGTTAGCCTACTGTACGTGTGTGTTTGTTATGTGTGTGTATGCAGTGTGTATGCAGGCGAGGCGAAGCGAGAGTAGGGTATCAGAAGTCTTGTCCCATCCTTATTCCCCCGTTGCTTCTCTCCAGGGACACAGTGTTTATTGGCTGTTTGTGAAGCCCTCTCTTCCCCCGCCGCCCCCAGCAACCATTGTTTCAACAAAGCCTGTTACTTGATCGTTCAATTTTCTGCTTCCTCTGGTTCCGGTGCTGCAGCTGCTGCGGCTCCAGAGCATGGAGAATGGGATGAGAGGGGAACTGCTCTGCTGATAAGGATGAAGGGCAAATATTGAAACCTCACTGTTTGTTTTCCTGTCGTTGCCTTCTCTTCTTCTCCTCCTTATTTACCCAACACATTCCTATTCTTCGCCTCACCAAACCTAGGCTGCTGCTGCCTATTCTCGTTTCCTTCATTTGCATTGTTCTGCAACCATCTGTAACCAGGAGGTTGGTTTTGCATCATGACAGGGCCTGTTTACTTCTCAGGGGTCTACTCATATGACCTAACCATACTCCCCTGCTCCACACTCAGCCAGGACTGTGATGGTTTGGTGGGGGGGGGGGGGGCTCGTGAAGACCCCTGCTGCCATAGGTGGTGGTCGTGATGCTGACAGACAGGACAGAGGAACTACAGTGTCGGCTGCCTCGTGACGTCATCGGCGGGCGTGAAGCTAGGAACGGGATCTGGGACAGAGAGGCTGAAGCAGATGGCATCTCTGTAACAATGCCCGCTGAGCCCTGAGACTCAGACCCTCCAACTGCAGGACACACACGCTGTCTGCTCCCTGCTCCACTGACACAACCACTGATGCTGGGTGACAGCTCAGACTGGGGGACTGCAAGGTCCAGGAGGGAGGCAGAGGGAGAGTAACGGCGGCTGTAGGACAAAGTCACTGTTTTTTTTTCAGTAGTTTGTTGTTTGGAAAATAGCTCTTCAATTTGATTCTAATATGTGGTTTGGTAAGCACACTAGCCATGGTTTCTTGTAGGTCTGTATCATTAATTAAATCAATAGTATATTTACAGACTGTTGTTTTTGCTTGCTTCCTCACCCTTTCCTAGATTGACACTGTTGACACTTGAACCTTGTACCCCTTGAATACATTTAGATAAGCTCTTCAATGCAAAAACATGAGCAACTAAAAATGGCATTAGATTTAAAAACATCTGATTAATGTTCCTCAGGAGTGCTGTTCATTTTTAAATGTGTCCTTCTGAAACAGTATAATTAGGAAACACAGTCGAATCTGAGACTAATTTGCCTGATTAGCATGTAGCGGAAGACCGAGGTAGACAGAGTCCATCGCCGGCCCTAGGAGAGATGCTTTTAATGAGCACTCGGCTGTGTGTTTACCAAACTCACAGCTCCACTACAACCCTTCACACACTCCAACACACGTACCACTGAGCCGAGCACACTTAGCCCACTTTTCATTAGACTTTCTGCATTCTCAAAAATCAACCGCATTTTAAAGCTGGTTACTTCTCTATTTGCTAATGATATGAAAGTTAACTGGATGGAGCATAGTGGGGAGTAAGTTGAACAATTGATGAGGTGCAATTGAGTAATAAATGACAGTGATGTAATATTGATAATCTGGGTGTAGAGTTGAGATAGTGGTATAATTGTCAGTTGGCTCCAGTAACTGACTTCACTGCAGTCACATTGCCCCCCCCCCCCCGTCCTCATGACGGCCCCCAGGTGGCCCAACTAGGTGAAGAGGGATGAGGTGTCAGGCCAGGATCAGCCTCAGAGAGGACAGTCCAGTGTGAGAGGCCTGTCATCCAGGAACCAGGACCTGTAGTGACAGCCAGCCCCTCTGGTCCTTAGGGTCTTACCTGAGCCCTTAACTAAGGTACACCTCGGCACACTACCTAGCCGCAAAACAGTCACTATAGCAGATAAAAGAACAGGCCAGTCAATGCATCACTGTTACTGAACAAAAGACCTCATTCAACAAAGGACAGCAATAACAAGTCAAATCAAATGTTATTTGTCACATGCATCATAGACAAAAGGTGTTGACTAACAGTGACATGCTTACTTACGGGTCCTTTTCCTATATATATATATATACTGCTCAAAAAAATTAAGGGAACACTAAAATAACACATCCTAGATCTGAATGAATGAAATAATCTTATTAAATACTTTTTTCTTTACGTAGTTGAATGTGCTGACAACAAAATCACACAAGAATTATCAATGGAAATCAAATTTATCAACCCATGGAGGTCTGGATTTGGAGTCACCCTCAAAATTAAAGTGGAAAACCACACTACAGGCTGATCCAACTTTGATGTAATGTCCTTAAAACAAGTCAAAATGAGGCTCAGTAGTGTGTGTGGCCTCCACGTGCCTGTATGACCTCCTTACAACGCCTGGGCATGCTCCTGATGAGGTGGCGGATGGTCTCCTGAGGGATCTCCTCCCAGACCTGGACTAAAGCATCCGCAAACTCCTTGACAGTCTGTGGTGCAACGTGGCGTTGGTGGATGGAGCGAGACATGATGTCCCAGATGTGCTCAATTGGATTCAGGTCTGGGGAACGGGCAGGCCAGTCCATAGCATCAATGCCTTCCTCTTGCAGGAACTGCTGACACACTCCAGCCACATGAAGTCTAGCATTGTCTTGCATTAGGAGGAACCCAGGGCCAACCGCACCAGCATATGGTCTCGGTACCTAATGGCAGTCAGGCTACCTCTGGCGAGCACATGGAGGGCTGTGCGGCCCCCCAAAGAAATGCCACCCCACACCATGACTGACCCACCGCCAAACCGGTCATGCTGGAGGATGTTGCAGGCAGCAGAACGTTCACCACGGCGTCTCCAGACTCTGTCACGTCTGTCACATGTGCTCAGTATGAACCTGCTTTCATCTGTGAAGAGCACAGGGCGCCAGTGGCGAATTTGCCAATCTTGGTGTTCTCTGGCAAATGCCAAACGTCCTGCACGGTGTTGGGCTGTAAGCACAACCCCCACCTGTGGACGTCGGGCCCTCATACCACCCTCATGGAGTCTGTTTCTGACCGTTTGAGCAGACACATGCACATTTGTGGCCTGCTGGAGGTCATTTTGCAGGGCTCTGGAAGTGCTCCTCCTGCTCCTCCTTGCACAAAGGCGGAGGTAGCAGTCCTGCTGCTGGGTTGTTGCCCTCCTACGGCCTCCTCCACGTCTCCTGATGTACTGGCCTGTCTCCTGGTAGCGCCTCCATGCTCTGGACACTACACTGACAGACACAGCAAACCTTCTTGCCACAGCTCGCATTGATGTGCCATCCTGGATGAGCTGCACTACCTGAGCCACTTGTGTGGGTTGTAGACTCCGTCTCATGCTACCACTAGAGTGAAAGCACCGCCAGCATTCAAAAGTGACCAAAACATCAGCCAGGAAGCATAGGAACTGAGAAGTGGTCTGTGGTCACCACCTGCAAAACCAGTCCTTTATTGGGGGTGTCTTGCTAATTGCCTATAATTTCCACCTGTTGTCTATTCCATTTGCACAACAGCATGTGAAATGTATTGTCAATCAGTGTTGCTTCCTAAGTGGACAGTTTGATTTCACAGAAGTGTGATTGACTTGGAGTTACATTGTGTTGTTTAAGTGTTCCCTTAATTTTTTTGAGCAGTGTATATATATATATATATATATATATAGGGAGTAGAAAATAACATGTCTATATACATGGAGTACCAGAACCGAGTCGATGTGCAGGGGTACGAGGTAATTGAGGTAGCAGCAGCGTATGTGGTGAGTGTGAAAGGGTGTGTGTGTGTGAGTGTGTGAGTGAGTGTGTGTGTGAGTGTGTGTGTGTGTGTGTGTGTGTGTGTGTGTGTGTGTGTGTGTGTGTGTGTGTGTGTGTGTGTGTGTGTGTGCGTGTGTGTGTGTATTGAGCAGTGGAGGCCCCTCAGAGGAGGGAGGGGAGGACCATCAGTGAATTTCATAAAATTACAAATAGTAAAACGTAAATATATTCACGTCAACAAATAATTGATTAAAACACACTGTTTTGCAATGAAGATCTACAGCAGCCTCAACAGCACTCTGTAGGGTAACACCATAGTGTAGCCGGAGGACAGCTAGCTTCCGTCCTCCTCTGGGTACAGTGACTTCAATACAACATTTAGGAGGCTCATGGTTCTCACCCCCTTCCATATAATTACACAGTAATTATGACAACTTCCGGAGGATTTCCTCAAACCTATCAGAGCTCTTGCAGCATGCTGATGTGTTGTCCACCCAATCAAAGGATCAGAGAATGAATCTAGTACTGAAAGCAAAAGCTTCAGCTAGCTAGCACTGCATAAAATGTGGTGAGTAGTTGACTCAAAGAGAGAGACAATAGTTGAACAGTTTTGAACAAATGAATTTCTTCAAAAATGAAGGAGAAGCAAGAGAGAGTTATTTCCCCATTTTCACTTTCATTTACTTAGCTAGCAAATGCAGCTAGCTAGTTTATCCTACTCAAACACCCAGCTCAAACAGAGGGATGCAACAGTATGTTCGCTAGCTGGCTATGACTATCCAACACAACACTGGAACTCTTCCAAGTCAAGGTAAGCTTTTGGTTTTACTAATGTATTGCCACCGGGGCCCAGCAGTGTAACTGCTAAACTGCTTACTGACTGTACACTGTAACGTTACTGCATGATTGTAGCAGGTTTAATAACGCGTTAGTTCTATTAGCTATGTTGACTAAGACATTACTTTAGCTAATATGGTGAAAATGATGTAGGCTGTGTGTAGCGGTTATGATATGGTTTGACTTGAAAAGGTTTTTTCGCCAGGTCACAGACAGCTGATGTGTTGTGCATTGTCCACAAGCGAAGGGAAAAGGTGAGAGGAGGAGAGCGCATAGATGCGAGAAGGAATACAACGTGGCTGCTATGAAAGTGAACTGTGTTAACGTGTGATCAGGGGTCTATTCATTCCACCATTCTGTTGAAAAACGTTTCTTAAACGGAAGCAAACAGACGAAACGAGGATAAGTATACCTGAATTTGTCCAATAGAAACTCTCGTTTGCAACTGTTATACTAATGATTACACCCTATATCAGCTAGATGCAGGCAAGAGTGTGCCAGGCGGTATTGAATGTGTCACTGTCTGTCACCTCAATTTCTTCTCTCGACCTGTGTGCACCTACGCTGTAAACTTTAATTGAGACGTAGGCTAGGTTGTAGCAACCTCATGATGGGTATATGGGAAATTAAAGTATCATGTAGTAGCCTAAACCAATCAATGTTACATTGAACTGGGTGAATGGAATATGAATTACAGTCATCCAATATGCTGCAATAGAAATAAGGACATGCTCATGAAAAACAAAAATCTTCCTCCCTCACTGATCGCCACTGGTGTTGAGGTGTCAGTGTCAGTATGTGTGAGTGTGTTGTTAGAGTCCAGTCTGTGTGCATACAGTCAGTGCAAAAGAGTTAGTACAAAAAAGGGTGAATGCAAGTAGTCTGGGTAACCGTTTGATTAGCTATTTAGCAGTCTTGTTTAGAAGTCTTATGGCTTGGGTGTAGAAGCTGTTCCGGATTCTGTTGGTTCCAGACTTGTTGCATTGGCACTGCTTACTGTGCGGTAGCAGAGAGAGCAGTCTGTGGCTTAGGTGGCTGGAGTCTTTGACAATCTTTTGGGCCTTCTTCTGACAGCGCCTGGTGGCAGGGAGCTTGGCCCCCGCCTGAATGGCAGGGAGCTCGGCCCCGGTGATGTACTGGGCCATACACACTACCCTCTGTAGCGCCTTGCGGTCGGATGCCAAGCAGTTGAGATGATGCAGCCAGTCAAGATGCTCTCGATGGTGCAGCTTTATAACTTTTTGAGGATCTGATGGCCCATGCCAAATCTTTTCAGCCTCCTGAGGGGGAAGAGGTGTTGTCGTGCACTCTTCATGACTGTGTTGGTGTCTTTAGACCATGATTGAGCCTTAGTGATGTGGACACCGAGGAACTTGAAGCTCTCCACTACAGCCCCGTTGATGTGAATGGAGGCGTGCTCGGCCCTCCGTTTCCTGTAGTCCATGATCAGCTCCTTTGTCTTGCGGACGTTGAGGGAGAGGTTGCTGTCCTGGCACCACACTGCCAGGTCTCTGTCCTCTCTATAGACTGTCTCATCTTTGTTGGTGATCAGGCCTACAACCGTTGTGTCGTCAGCAAACGTAATGATGGTGTTGGAGTTGTGCGCGGCCACGCAATCATTGGTGAACAGGGAGTATAGGAGGGAACTAAGCATGCACCCTTGTGGGGTCCTCATGTTGAGGGTCAGCGTGGCTGATGTGTTATTGTCTACCCTCACCACCTGGGGGCGGCCTGTCAGGAAGTCCAGGATCCATTTGCAGAGGGAGGTGTTTAGTCCCAGGGTCCTTAGCTTAGTGATGAGCTTTGAGGGCACTATGGTGTTGAATGCTGAGCTGTAGTCAATGAATAGCATTTTCACGTAGGTGTTCCTTTTGTCCAGGTGGGAAAGGGCAGTGTGGATCTGTGGATCTGTTGGGGCGGTATGCAAATTGGAGTGGGTCCAGGGTTTCTGGGATAATGGTGTTGATGTGAGCCATGACCAGCCTTTCAAAGCACTTCATGGCTACAGACGTGAGTGCTACGGGTCGGTAGTCATTTAGGCAGGTTACCTTAGTGTTCTTGGCCACAGGGACTATGGTGGTCTGCTTGAAACATGTTGGTATTACAGACTCAGTCAGGGACAGGTTGAAAATGTCAGTGAAGACACTTGCTAGTTGGTCAGCGCATGCTCGGAGTACACGTCCTGGTAATCCATCTGGCCCTGCGACCTTGACCTGTTTAAAGGTCTTACTCACATCGGCAGACAGTTGTCCGGAACAGCTGATGCTCTCATGCATGCTTCAGTGTTGCTTGCCTCGAAGCGAGCATAGAAGTAATTTAGCTCGTCTGGTAGGCTTTTGTCACTGGGCAGCTCGCGACTGTGCTTCCCTTTGTAGGCCGTAATAGTTTGCAAGCCCTGCCACATCCGACGAGCGTCAGAGCCGGTGTAGTCCTCTATTGACTATTTGATGGTTCGTCGGAAACGATTTCTTATAAGCGTCTGGGTTAGAGTCCCGCTCCTTGAAAGCGTCAGCTCTACCCTTTAGCTCAGTGCGGATGTTGCCTGTAATCCATGGCTTCTGGTTGGGGTATGTACGTACGGTCACTGTGGGGACAACGTCATCAATGCACTTATTGATGAAGCCAGTGACTGATGTGGTGTACTCCTCAATTCCATCGGAAGAATCCCGGAACATATTCCAGTCTGTGCTAGAAAAACAGTCCTGTAGCTTAGCATCTGCATCATCTGATCACTTCTGTATTGAGCGAGTCACTGGTACTTCCTGCTTTAGTTTTTGCTTGTAAGCAGGAATCAGGAGGATAGAATTATGGTCAGATTTGCCAAATGGAGGTCGAGGGAGAGCATTGTACGCGTCTCTGTGTGTGGAGTAAAGGTGGTCTAGAGTTTTTTCCCCTCTGGTTGCACATTTAAGTGGTAGAAATGAGGTAAAACTGATTTAAGTTTCCCAGCATTAAAGTATCCCGCCACAAGGAGCGCCGCCTCTGGATGAACATTTTCTTGTTTGCTAATGTCCTTATATAGCTTGTTGAGTGCGGTCTTAGTGCCAGCATCGGTTTGTGGTGGTAAATAGACAGACAGCTGCGAAAAATATAGATGAAAACTCTCTTGGTAAAAGGTATCATGAGATACTCTACCTCATGGATAACATACAGCTGTTATTTACAAATATACACAGACCGCCACCCCTTGTCTTACCGGAGGCAGCTGTTCTATCTTGCCGATGCACCGAAAACCCCGTCAGCTGTATGTTATCCATGTCGTTGTTCAGCCACGACTCGGTGAAACATAAGATATTACAGAGCTCATCCATTTTATTATCCAATGATTGTACTTGACAGCATTCTTACGTAGGTGTTCCTTTTGTCCAAGTGTGAAAGGGCAGTGTGGAGTGCAAAAGAGATTGTGTCATCTGTGGATCCGTTGGGGCGGTATGCGAACTGGAGTGGTTCCAGTGTGTCTGGGATGATGGTGTTGATGTGAGCCATGCCCAGCCTTACAAGTAAGGAAACAAGAGACTGGTACTTCATAATTTTCAAGTGCAGAATGATGGAATAGTGAAGTAATGATTTCTTCTCGATGCTGCTCCAGTAGCTCTCTCTAAGATATTATACATTTAGTCTATAAGTCTCCTTGAGAGTATTAACTTCTGATTAATACAAACACTTTTTTGGTTACTACATGATTCCATATGTGTTATTTCATAGTTTTGATGTCTTCACTATTATTCTACAATGTAGAAAATTGTAAAAATAAAGAAAAACCCTGGAATGAGTAGGTGTGTCCAAACTTTTGACTGGTAGTGTATATCAATGTTGTTGGTAACAGGACATTTGGCCAGCCAAGAAGTGGACGTCAGGCGTTTGAGTGATCCATCTGGTGTATTGTTGTCACTGCTGTCATGGCGATGATTATCCTTCAGCAGTCATCCAGGTTCTGGCATGTCCTGTGGTACAAAGGCGAGGCAGGGGATAAGTGCTCAGAGAGAGGAGCATTTTGGGAAACGCAGGTGGCAATTCTACTAAAAGTGCAATCAGAAAAATGTCATGAATGCTGTAATCATTTCCACCGTTGTTTACAGAATAGCTCATTAATGGGCCCAAATAACGTCATATTGTGACAATGATTTGTGTAATAGAACTAGCCAACTACAGAGCCATAGTTATCCGAATGTTTCAGTTTACCTGAAAATGAAATAAAACATTTCCCAATTATTCTGGAACCTTTAAACTACAAATATGGACAAAGAGTCTCTAATTTGAATAATCTAACAAGGTAAATAAGGGGGATATTTGTGGAAGTTTTGATGAATCTGCTGTTTTGATTGTCAAGCCTTTTCCTCTCTTCTTTAACCTAAATCAATTTCTTATATTTCTTTTAGACATTTATCTAGTGCTTTGAATATACACAGAAATAAAATCAATGGTCCTATTTTCTGCAGAAGTGGTTTTCGAGAGGTGCATTTTATTTCTAATTAGCAACAAACTAAAAAAGTGAGACAAAAAAACAAACCCACTTTTAAAATGATGATGTTCAATCTCCCTTAGAACCGCTTGCCTTAAAGAGCTATTGATTGGCTAATTGCCTTCAGTTTAAATTCTTTGTTCCTTAAGGTGGTACTTAACCTATGTGACACTGAATTTCTAAGAAACTCACTCCTTAAAAAAACACAAGTAAATACTTAACATCTCAGTGCCCAGGGAATTGACCACACGGCCTTTGAATGGATGTCTCCTCATCTAACTTTTAGAAAAGAGGTGCTGTGGGGATTTCTGTAGGGTTTTCAGAGGTTATCCAGCAACAGAGCTAACTCTCTTATTTGTCAGTATTTGTTAGTGTGTAATGTTAGTACTGAGCTGTCTCTAAAGCTTCAGATAAAACAATGTACTCTCAGAAAAAAAGTACTATATAGAACCAAAAAGGGTTCAATCACTAGCTTCATATGGCACCCATAAAAGTTCTATATAGAACCCTTTTATAGGGTTCTTTGATGAGAGCTCTAGGGGTTCTTCTTCACTGAACCAAATATAATAACCCTAAGGGTTCTTCTTCGCTGAACCAAGCGGTTCCATATAGAACCCTGCATGGCAGGGATCATCAACTAGATTCAGCTGCGGGCCGATTTTTTCTTTAAAGGATGGTCAGGGGACTGGAACGTAATTACAAATAATTTGTAGACTGCAAATTGACCGAAAGAACCCCAAACAGAGATAACATTTGATTAAAACAAAATAATTCCAAACCTTGCTTACTTTTATATATGATCACATATCTCTCTCTACAGTGCATTCGGAAAGTATTCAGACACCTTGTCTTTTTCAAAATGTTGTTACTTTACAGCCTTATTCTAAAATTGATTAAATAATTTTTTTACTCATCCATTTACACACAATTCCCCATAATGACAAAGCAAAAACAGGTTTTTAGATGTATAAATAAATAAAACTGAAATTTCACAGTTACATAAATGTTCAGACCTTTTACTCAGTACTTTGTTCAAGCATCTTTGTTAGCGATTAAAGCCTTGAGTTTTCTTGGGTATGTCGCTACAAGCTTGGCACACCTGTATTTGGGTAGTTTCTCTGATTCTTCTCTGCAGATCCTCTCAAGCTCTGTCAGGTTGGATGGGGAGCGTCGCTGCACAGCTATTTTCAAGTCTCTCCAGAGATGTTCGATCGGGTTCAAGTCCGGGCTCTGGCTGGGCCACTCAAGGACATTCAGAGATTTGTCCCAAAGCCATTCCTGCGTTGTCTTGGCTGTGTGCTTAGGGTCGTTATCCTGTTGGAAGTTGAACCTTCTCCCCAGTCTGAGTTCCTGAGGGCTCTGGAGCAGGTTTTCATCAAGGATCTCTCTGTATTTTGCTAAGTTAATTTTTCCCTCGATCCTGATTAGTCTTCCAGTCCCTGCCACTGAAAAACATCCCCACAGCATGATGCTGCCACCACCGTGATTGACCGTAGGGATGGTGCCAGGTTTCCTCCAGATGTGACGCTTGGCATTCAGGCCAAAGAGTTCAATCTTGGTTTCATCAGACCAGAGAATCTTGTTTCTCATGGTCTGAGAGTCCTTTAGGTGCCTTTTGGCAAACTCCAAGCGGGCTGTCATGTGCCTTTTACTGAGGAGTGGCTTCCGTCTGGCCACTCTACCATAAAGGCCTGATTGGTGGAGTGCTGCAGAGATGGTTGGCCTTCTGGAAGGTTCTCCCATCTCCACAGAGAACTCTGGAGCTCTGTCAGAGTGTCCATCGGGTTCTTGGTCACCTCCCTGACCAAGGCCCTTCTCCCCCGATTGCTCAGTTTGGCTGGTCGGCCAGCTCTAGGAAGAGTCTTGGTGGTTCCAAGCTTCTTCCATTTCAGAATGATGGAGGCCACTGTGTTCTTGGGGACCTTCAATGCTGCAGACATTTTTTGGTACCCTTCCCCAGATCTGTGTCCCGCCACAATCCTGTCTCGGAGCTCTACGGACAATTCCTTTGACCTCATGGCTTGGTTTTTGCTCTGACATGCACTTTCAAGTGTGGGACCTTATATAGACAGGTGTGTGCCTTTCCAAATCATGTCCAATCAATTGAATTTACCACAGGTGGATTCTAATCAAGTTGTAGAAACATCTCAAGGATGATCAATGGAAACAGGACGCACCTGAGCTCAATTTCGAGTCTCATAGCAAAGGGTCTGAATACTTATGTAAATAAGGTATTTCTGTTTCTTCTTTTTTTATAAATTTGCAAAAATGTCTAAAAACCTGTTTTTGCTTTGTCATTATGGGGTATTGTGTGTAGATTGACGAGAAAAAAAAACATATTTACTACATTTTAGAATAAGGCTGTAACGTCACAAATTGTGGAAAAAGGGAAGGGATCTGAATACTTTCCCAATGCACTGTACATAATGTGTGTGAATACTTTGGAACAGAGTTCCAAAATTAAAATCAATATTACTAAGAAAATGATATAATACATAATGAAATAATGCACTAAAGAATACCAGCATAGTTTTTACATTTCATGTCAAACTCAAATAGATCAGTTAATGCAAACAAATAGTTTGGAAAAAGGGGGTGAAAGTGTATAGTTGGTTTGTTGATTGTATTGCCTTTGATCTAATAAAAACAATTGTTCACAAAAAAAATACACAGTTTGGAACCACTGTCTTCTTTAATTGTCATGCTGGATAAATGGCAGATGGTGGACAGTGATGTTCGGAAAAAATGTAATTATAGAACACTAAGTTTCTATCTTTAGCAAATTGAACCTTCTTCCTGTGTGGCTTAATTGCAACACCAGGGTAGTGGGTTCGATTCCCACGGGGGACCTGTTACGGAAAAAGTATGAAATGTATGCTCTCACTACTGTAAATTGCTCTGGATAAGAGCATATGCTAAATGACTAAAATTTAAAATGTTCTGAATAAGGCTCTTACAGTAAATTTTGACCAAAGACCCAAAAGGTTCCATAGAGAAATGTTTTTCACACTGCAGACTCATGAGCCGAAACTTTGGAGGAAGTGTCCTGCTTTCTGCCTTTGTTCCTAACAACACTGTGTGCTACCATGCCTAATGGGTCAATAAATAGAGAAACATATGTTCCAAGCCTCGTGCCCCTCAAGTCTTATAGGATTTGGGTGAGACTCAAAGGGCAGGCCCGCTGTGGCTCTGCTGTGACCAGAAACTGATCACGCTAATCTCTATTATTCCAGATGCAGCACAACTATTCTTGGTGCAGAGCTCCAGCTGGAGTCGCCCATCTGTGTCTCTGTGGGAGGATCCTCCATGCTGATCCCAGAGCAGCCCCTGGCTCCTTCCTCCTCCTCTCCCCTACTCTCCGCTCCCCAGGCACTGTGGTATGAATGGCCCCCCTCTCACTGTGCTCCCTGTGCTGCCTGGCCCTGGCTGGCACCACTCATCCTCTGGTTGGCTGGATTCTAGGTCGGCTGCTGCTAGGGTACAGCTGGCACTGTGGCAAGCCCTCTACTTACCAACCAGCTGTGTGTGTGGGTGTGTGTGCTTCCCTCCTCCTATGCCAATCCATAGGATGGTAAAACATACAGTTGCATTGGCTTTATTTGTCCTGATTCCTGCCCTATTCAGACGGGACTCATAGCCTATTACAAGAAAAGGTTGGTTATGTAGGCTAATTATTACCTCAGCATGTGAGTTATTCCTGAGGATGATTCGCATGGGATTAGTTTTTCCAAACTGCCCCCTTTAATTCTTTATAATTTTTTATTAAATTGAGACTTATGACGGAAGCCTAGAGGTTTTAATTCTAAGCGTGAAGATATTTCAACATCATGTTGATAAAAGGCTACAGTGAGGGTCGGCAGGTAGCTTAGTGGTTAAGAGCGTTGTGCCAGTAGCTGAAAGGTCGCTGGTTCTAATCCCCGAGCCGACTAGGTGAAAAATCTGTCGATGTGCCTTTGAGCAAGGCACTTAACCCTAATCGCTCCTGTAAGTCGCTCTGGATAAGAGTGTCTGCTAAATGACTTAAATGTAAAATAACTCATGCTTGGCTGCCTAATGTAAAGGTGTCCCCATAATCTTTAAATTGAGGAAGTGTGATCATAATCATTGGTAATTTTTCCAGGTGCGGCAGGTAGTCTAGCGGTTAAGAGCATTTGTATTTGTATTTATTACGAATCCCCATTAGCGGCTGCCAAGGCAGCAGCTACTCTTCCTGTGGTCCAACCACAATTTACATACAATAAAACAATACATAACACAACACCTTATTACACACTACTCTACCATAACATATTTACAATACAAAATCAATAATACAGCAAAATAACAATATTAAAATGTGTGTGTTTAGAGTGCGTGTGTTAGCATGTGTTTGCGAATGCTGTGTGTGTGCCTGTGTGTGTGTGTGTCTCTTCAATGTTCCATAAAGTGTAGTTCTATCAGTTTTTTAAATCTGATTTTACTGCTTGACTGAGTTACATGATGTGGAATAGAGTTCCATGTAGTCATGGCTCTATGTAGTACTGTGCGTTTCCCGTAGTCTGTTCTGGACTTGGGGACTGTGAAGAGACCTCTGGTGGCATGTTTACAATCCAGGGTTTACAATCCAGGGTTACTCCAACCAGTTTAGTCACCTCAACTTGCTCAATTTCCACATTATTCATTAGGAGATGTAGTTGAGGTTTAGGGTTTAGTGAATGATTTGACCCAAATGCAATGCTTTTAGTTTTGGAAATATTTAGGACTAACTTATTCCTTGCCACCCATTCCGATACTAACTGCAACTCTTTATTAAGTGTTGCAGTTATTTCAGTTGCTGTAGCAGCTGATGTGTATAGTGTTGAGTCATCCGCAGACATAGACACACTCAAAGCCAGTGGCATGTCGTTAGTAAAGATGGAAAAAAGTAAGGGGCCTAAACAGATGCCCTGGGGAATTCCTGATTCTACCTGGATTAATTTTGAGAGGCTTCCATTAAAGAACCCCCTCTGTGTTCTGTTAGACAAGTAACTCTTTATCCACATTATAGCAAGTGGTGTAAAGCCATAACACATACGTTTTTCCAGCAGCAGACTATGATCGATAATGTCAAAAGCCGCACTGAAGTCTAACAAAACAGCCCCCACAATCTTTTTATCATCAATTTCTCTCAGCCAATCATCAGTCATTTGTGTAAGTGCTGTGCTTGTTGAATGTCCTTCTCTATAAGCATGCTGAAAGTTTGTTGTCAATTTGTTTACTGTAAAATACCATTGTATCTGGTCAAACACAATTTTTTCCAATAGTTTACTAAGGGTTGGTAACAGGCTAATTGGTCAGCTATTTGAGCCAGTAAAGGGGGCTTTACTATTCTTGGGTAGCACACACATTCTAGTAGGCTTAAATTGAAAATATGGCAAATAGGAGTGGCAATATCGTCCGCTATTATCCTCAGTAATTTTCCATCCAAGTTGTCAGACCCCGTTTGTCACGGTTTCGGCCGAGGCTGCTCCTCCTCCTTGCTCGGGCAGGCTTCGGCGGTCGTCGTCCCCGGAGTACTAGCTGCCACCGTTGTATGTTATCGATGTTTGTTTGGTTTTGTCTTCTTTATACACCTGTTTCCTTTTAGTGTTAATTATGTCTCCTATAAGTTTCTCGTTTTGTTAGTTGTGTGTTGTGTGTAATTGTTCCGCCTGTCTTTTGGTGCTGCTCGTTTTTTCTATTTGCATGTTCAGGACAGTCGCACTGTATTTTCGTGCGCTCTAGTATTTAGGTGTTTTACGCACTGCTGCGTAATCGTTCGCCTCCTGTTTAGTTGAGGCCTAGTGTTATAATTTTTTCGTTTAGTAAAGTCTGTTGGACGAAGCTTCTGTGTCCTGCGTTTGACTCCTACACCACATCCACATCAGCCGTTCTGACACTGTTGGCTTGTCATTGTTAATAGACAACATTAATTTTTTCACCTCTTCCACACTCACTTTACGGAATTCAAAATTACAATGCTTGTCTTTCATAAGTTCTCCCATTTAAAAAGATGAGAGAGGCCTGTAATTTTCATCATAGGTACACGTCAACTATGACAGACAAAATGAGGGAAAAAAATCCAGAAAATCACATTGTAGGATTTTTTATGAATTTATTTGCAAATTATGGTGGAAAATAAGTATTTGGTCAATAACAAAAGTTTCTCAATACTTTGTTATATACCCTTTGTTGGCAATGACACAGGTCAAACGTTTTCTGTAAGTCTTCACAAGGTTTTCACACACTGTTGCTGGTATTTTGGCCCATTCCTCCATGCAGATCTCCTCTAGAGCAATGATGTTTTGGGGCTGTCGCTGGGCAACACGGACTTTCAACTCCCCTCCAAAGATTTTCTATGGGGTTGAGATCTGGAGACTGGCTAGGCCACTCCAGGACCTTGAAATGCTTCTACGAAGCCACTCCTTCGTTGCCCGGGCGGTGTGTTTGGGATCATTGTCATGCTGAAAGACCCATCCACGTTTCATCTTCAATGCCCTTGCTGATGGAAGGAGGTTTTCACTCAAAATCTCACGATACATGGCCCCATTCATTCTTTCCTTTACACGGATCAGTCGTCCTGGTCCCTTTGCAGAAAAACAGCCCCAAAGCATGATGTTTCTACCCCCATGCTTCACAGTAGGTATGGTGTTCTTTGGATGCAACTCAGCATTCTTTGTCCTCCAAACACGACGAGTTGAGTTTTTACCAAAAAGTTCTATTTTGGTTTCATCTGACCATATGACATTCTCCCAATCCTCTTCTGGATCATCCAAATGCACTCTAGCAAACTTCAGACGGGCCTGGACATGTTCTGGCTTAAGCAGGGGGACACGTCTGGTGTCCTTTTTGTTTCTGGTGTCCTTTGACAGCTCTTTGGTCTTGGCCATAGTGGAGTTTGGAGTGTGACTGTTTGAGGTTGTGGACAGGTGTCTTTTATACTGATAACAAGTTCAAACAGGTGCCATTAATACAGGTAACGAGTGGAGGACAGAGGAGCCTCTTAAAGAAGAAGTTACAGGTCTGTGAGAGCCAGAAATCTTGCTTGTTTGTAGGTGACCAAATACTTATTTTCCACCATAATTTGCAAATAAATTCATAAAAAATCCTATAATGTGATTTTCTGGATTTTTTTCTCTCCATTTGTCTGTCATAGTTGACGTGTACCTATGGTGAAAATTACAGGCCTCTCTCATATTTTTAAGTGGGAGAACTTGCACAATTGGTTGCTGACTAAATACTTTTTTCCCCACTGTACTTGGATGTGTAGTGTCAGCAATTGATGCTGGAATTTCATGCCTAAGTTTGCTAATTTAGCCAATGAAAAAATTATTAAAGTAGTTGGCAATATCAGTTGGTTTTGTGATGAATGAGCCATTTGATTCAATGAATGATGGAGCTGAGTTTGCCTTTTTTCCCAAAATGTCATTTAAGGTGCTCCAAAGCTTTTTACTATCATTCTTTATGTCATTTATCCTTGTTTCATAGTGTTGTTTCTTCTTCTTTTTATTCAGTTTAGTCACATGATTTCTCAATTTGCAATACGTTTGCCAATTGGTTGTGCAGCCAGACTTATTTGCCTTTCCTTTTGCCTCATCCCTCTCAACCATACAATTTTTCAATTCCTCATAAATCCACGGGGATTTAACCGTTTTTACAGTCATTTTCTTAATGGGTGCATGCTTATTAGTAACTGGAATAAGCAATTTCATAAATGCGTCAAGTGCAGTGTCTGTCTGCTCCTCATTACACACCACGGACCAACATATATTCTTTACATCAACAACATAGGAAACTTCTCGTATGACCTCTTATACACAATATTAGGCCCAGCCTTTGGAACTTTGTTTTTTTCTAGATATGGTTACTATATTGTGATCACTACATCTAATGGATTTGGATACTGCTTTCAAACAAATCTCTGCAGCATTAGTAAAGATATGATCAATACATGTTGATGATTTAATTCCTGTACTGTTTGTAACTACCCTGGTAGGTTGACTGATAACCTGAACCAGGTTGCAGGCACTGGTTACAGTTTGAAGCTTTCTCTTGAGTTGGCAGCCTGATGAAAGCCAGTCAATATTTAAATCACCCAGAAAGTATACCTCTCTATTGATATCACATACATTATCAAGCATTTCACACATGTTATCCAGATAGTCACTGTTAGCACTTGGTGGTCTATAGCAGCTTCCCACCAGATTTGGCTTTAGGTGAGGCAGATGAACCTGTAGCCATATTAATTCAACAGTATTTAACATGAGATCCTCTCTAATCTTCACAGGAATGTGGTTCTGAATATAAACAGCAACACCTCCACCATTGGCATTTCTATATTTTCTGTAAATGTTATAACATTGTATTGCTACCACTGTATCCTCGAATGTATTATCTAAGTGAGTTTTAGAGATAGTCAGAATATGAATGTCATCTGTTACTAGCAAATTATTGATTTCATGAACCTTGTTTCTTAAGCTACATATGTTAACGTGGGCTATTTTGAGCACTTTTCTTCTGGGATGCTTACTTGTTTTTATTGCTTTACTGGGAAGCTTAGCAGCAGTAGATGTGGTCATGTTCTTTATGTTAGTGCAGGGTGAGCTGCACACAGTGGCCTTCCTCCTCGGGCACACCGGCTCAGTGCTAACAGTATAAATCTGGTTCTTAGGCACTTGATTACTGCATACAATAGCTGTAGGATCAGCAGAGGCATTCAGGGCAGTTAGAGGGATATAAATTAGGTTACTTATATTGTGTCTACCGACGCCCCTGTTGTAATGTACATTTGCTGAAGCATTTTGACAACTCTGCGTTACAATGGTAGGGATTAGCTGAGCTGGGCTTGGATCATTGCTAAGTCATTGTCTCAATGCAGCCTTATAATGCTGTGAAAGGATCCAGGAACCCAAATGATTTGGGTGGATCCCATCCTCCTTATAAAACGTGTTTTGTTTCCAAAAGGTATCGAAATTGTCAACAAAAGTTACACCTATTGAGCTGCAATAATCACGTAGCCAATTGTGAAGAGCAAGAATCCTGCTAAAGCGTTCAATGCCACGATTCAGAGAGGGCACAGGGCCAGATATGATGGGTTTTTTGTTAGTGTCTAGCAGAGTCTGTAGTAGCCAGCGACTGTAGTAGTGGCTAGTACTGATAGAGAGATGAGCCTATCACAATAATAATTGGGCCAGTAACCGAAAAGTCGCTGGTTCAAATCCCTGAGTCAAGGTGGCAAGATCTGCCGTTCTGCTCTTGAGCAAGGCAGTTAACCCCCAACAAAAACTGCGCCGATGACGTCGATTAAGCAGCCCCCCGGACCTCTCTGATTCAGGGAGGTTGGGTTAAATGAAGAAGACACATTTCAGTTGAATGCATTGAATTGTGCAGCTGACTAGGTGTGCCCCCATGCTGTTGGACAGCGCACTTCGACTTGCGCTGCGTTTATGGATGATTAAGTGAACTTGCCATTTCCAAAAGGTTTAGCTCAGTGGAGAATCACGATTCCATGCTTTGTGTGCTATTGCCTAGCCTACATTATTTTAGGCACAAATACTTTAAATAAAGTGATGCATTTAGCGATGTTCAACTTCAATAATTGCCACAAAACGTATTAGAAAACGTTATCTTGAGCATATTTGCAATGAGAATCAATGTATTTATGCAGAGGGACATGCAGAAGTATATGTATATATATATATATATATATATATATATATATATATATATATATATATATATATATATACATACATTTTAAAAACAATTTTTTGCTATGAATGCTCCTTAAAAATGTACAAGGCCTACAATTGAAATCACAATTTAGCCCACAGTTAAACTCCCGGACAGCAGTCGTGAGTAGGCTAATTTAATTCCATATTGTCCATTTTATTTTGACCTGTCCTGTTTTTAGGATATGGTGTTTGTTAACATGTTAGGTCAAATCAATGTGCATTATTTATTTGATAGGGCACAAGGCTATTTGGTCGGAGACATGCATTATCTAAAAAGTGTCTGTCTCATGAAATTGTCATAAATATGGTCTCCAGTCTGTAGACTACAGAAACACCACATAGGTTAGGCCTACTACTCTTTCTACCGATTAGGCTACGCTACATGATTTATGTTAGATAACTTTGACGGAGCATTGTAGGGACGCAGCGCCGCGTCTCTCCAACAGCACCCTAGAGAGGCGCGCTGGGCATGGACGAGCTAAATATTTTGCGCCCCTGGCTTTGGTAAAGTGGGCACTGCTTCATGGGGTGGAATCAGCTCTCAGCTAAATATTATATTTGCAAGGCCGGTTCCAAGCATAGGCGACATAAGCGGTCTCTTAGGGCCCCCAGCCGCTATAGGGGCCCCCCTCAGTCAGAGTCTCAACTTACTATTGAGAGTAAGAATAGGAGAATACACCAGGTGCAATTTCAAAATTTGGTTGTGCATCAGCAGTTTTTCTCTTGTTATGTCAGTCACTGACAGTCACTCAATTAGCTATGTCAGCTAACAATGTTTTGCCACTCCATGGCAAAATGGGTAGAATTGCAGAAACTTGCTTTAAAACTGCAACATTTTCTCTACACTTGATGGCAAAATGTGTAGAATTGCGGGCGGGCCGGCCCTGTGTGTGTATGTTTCTGTGTGTGTGTGTGTGTGTGTGTGTGTGTGTGTGTGTGTGTGTGTGAGTGTGTGTGTGTGTGTGTGTGCAGGGGCGGACTGGGACCAGAAATCGGCCCTGGCATTTCTAACATAACGGCCCATTTTTTCCCTTGAGGCCCCCCTTGGAGCCCTGCTAAAAGGGAGGAAAGCGGATTAATGCTCACGCAGCCAGGAGAGGTCAGAGCCTCATGGCTTTATTCTCCCTCACTGGATGAACACCTGCTGAACACTCTCCCTGACCAAGAGCCCAGCAGCCCAGCAGCCTCTTCTCCTGAAGCTCTGAATGAATTATCCTGTTCAGATTAGAAAGCTAGTTCAAATCTCTATTATTTTACTGGACAACTGATATTTCTTCATGAACGATATGTCTCTACAAGCGTTTCTATTGAGTTGTACTTTTACATTGTGTTTTACATACAGTGGGGAGAACAAGTATTTGATACACTGCCGATTTTGCAGGTTTTCCTACTTACAAAGCATGTAGAGGTCTGTAATTTTTATCATAGGTACACTTCAACTGTGAGAGACGGAATCTAAAACAAAAATCCAGAAAATCACATTGTATGATTTTTAAGTAATTCATTTGCATTTTATTGCATGACATAAGTATTAGATCACCTATCAACCAGTAAGAATTCCGTCTCTCACAGACCTGTTAGTTTTTCTTTAAGAAGCCCTCCTGTTCTCCACTCATTACCTGTATTAACTGCACCTGTTTGAACTCATTACCTGTATAAAAGACACCTGTCCACACACTCAATCAAACAGACTCCAACCTCTCCACAATGGCCAAGAAAACCTTCTTAAAGAAAAACTAACAGGTCTGTGAGAGACGGAATTCTTACTGGTTGATAGGTGATCTAATACTTATGTCATGCAATAAAATGCAAATTAATTACTTAAAAATCATACAATGTGATTTTCTGGATTTTTGTTTTAGATTTCGTCTCTCACAGTTGAAGTGTACCTATGATAAAAATTACAGACCTCTACATGCTTACTAAGTAGGAAAACCAGCAAAATCGGCAGTGTATCAAATACTTGTTCTCCCCACTGTATGTAATATTTGTTACAATGTAGATATCCTACAGAAGCTGTCAGATGGACGTGGAAGAGAATCTGTTTAATGAGGACCAGACCAGATCTGTCTTCTCTGGCTGGGGAACAGAAGAGGACCACATATTCCTCTGTTAGCCGGCAGCGCTGCATTTCTGTTAACCATTCATTATTCTTCACACCCACTCAGAACGAACAATGACGACAAGCATCAGAGGGTCTGGAGGAATGTGTGCCATATAGACCAGACGCCACCACCACCTGGCCTATATCTCATCTCCTTGTACTCCACCATACAACAAAGCAGCCAGTCTCAACTTGAAAGTTATACTGTATGTTCACATATGATCAGGGATCTGGTTGACAGAGATTTATGAAAAATGACACTTTGAGACCTTGGGACTAGAAGGTTCTATCTGACATTTTTGTAAAAAATGAATTGGTCACATATAATTGATCTTTATATGGTTCTTCATGTCTTTTAAGTTATTTTTTAAAGTACATTTTCAGTAAAAAAAAATGAAAACTATAAAGTTCTATCTGCATAAACCCATTTGAACTTGGACCAATCAGAACACTTATTCGCCACCTCCCTCTGAGTATGGTCTAGGCTAGTCTAGCCAGCAATAATGGCACGCAAGCAAAAAAACAACACTGTGAGAAATCTTAAATGATGTTGTCACATTGTTGTTTAGTGATGACAGTAATTTGTCTGATGATCATAAAACATTTCTTAATGTATTTGATGATGTGTTCTGACTCTATCTTGGTAAAATAGTGTTATTCTATCATTTATCTAGTCAAATAGCTACAGTTATCTTAAAAACTGAACATGTCTAATTCAGAAATGTCAGATAGAAGGTTTTATCTGCAATTGCCACCCCCTAAAAAACTGATTTACAAATGTCTCAAGATTGAGATACTCTGCACTTTACATATCTTTAAGGTGAGGACCTTAACAGGTTATGAAAGAAGAATTCACTACTGTGAAAACTTTGATGCTCAATATCTCAGAACTATGCTTTGCGCAGATAGAATCTTATAGTCCCAAGGTCACGACTTACAAGGCCTCCTTAATCATATCTTTAGTAAAATGTGCATTCACTGTATGTTCACTCAAAGTTCCATAATGTAACGAAAATGGCAGCCAGTCTAATTGGAATGAATGGCAGTAGTGGTATAGGTGATGTATTTCCTGCTTTTACTTATGCAGGGAAATAAAAGTAAGACGTGATGTATCAGAAATTGTGTAATGGAATTATAGTCAACCTAAAATATTGTCATATAATTATAAATACAGTTTATACAGGTTTTATACCCGTTTTCTGTATAAATAGTATAAATAAATATTATGTGATACAATATCAGTACTTGTTGCATTTACAACTTGTTTTAGTCCTATCATCAACTGATTTGAGCCCGTGTATGGCTGTGGATTGACTGCATTGTTTAAACGGAATGTTGGCAATTTGAAAAATTTATGAAATAATTCCTCTAAAAATACTTGACATTGATTGTTTTACACAATATCTTATCACATCACTTGCAAACCATGGTTGACCAACTCCCTGACAAACATGGCTTACCTTGGTACCATCATTAGAAGGTTAATGTCCATTCTAGTATTCTGATTCCTAATTCTTTGGTCAGTATAGCCACTGCTTTCAGTGCCATAATGATTGTAGGTGGGTTGCAGTGCTATGTAGCAATATCCAACAATACAATTAAATACAACATATAGTATTTTCATTCCCATTTGGGGGGTTTTCCCTTTAAAATATACAAAACTTGCTAGTACATGGACAACACCTAACAATGTATTTCTCCTTCTTTGTCTCTTTAGTAGTGGTGGCTGGTGGGTCTGGAGAGAGTGGAACTGTGTTCCAGCGGAAGGTAAAACTGTCTGTCTTTGACTTCCTGCTGTTTCGATCGAAGATGGTTCGGCTCAGGGACGTGGCTGTGAATTTCTCTTGTTACAGTCCAATTGTGAGACTCCCGTCTCCTCTGCTTTCTTCTCTGTATGTTGAGTTCCTTTTGTTAACACCCTCCATGGTGAGGAGAGGACACCCTACATGGTGAGAAGAGGACACTTTACATGGTGAGAAGAGGACACTTTACATGGTGAGGAGAGGACACCCTACATGGTGAGGAGAGGACACCCTACATGGTGAGAAGAGGACACCCTACATGGTGAGAAGAGGACACTTTACATGGTGAGGAGAGGACACCCTACATGGTGAGGAGAGGACACCCTACATGGTGAGAAGAGGACACTTTGCATGGTGAGGAGAGGACACCCTACATGGTGAGAAGAGGACACTTTACATGGTGAGAAGAGGACACCCTACATGGTGCCTCCCTAGCTGTGCCACTAGAGATCCTGGTTCGAATCCAGGCTCTGTCGTAGCCGGCCGCGACCGGGAGACCATGGGGCGGCGCACAATTGGCCCTGCGTCATCCAGGGTAGGGGAGGGAATGGCCGGCAGGGATGTAGCTCAGTTGGTTGAGCATGGCGTTTGCAACGCCAGGGTTGTGGGTTTGATTCCCACGGGGATATGAAAAATAAAAAAATAATGTATTCACTAACTGTAAGTCGCTCTGGATAAGAGCGTCTGCTAAATGACTAAAATGTAACAAAAAATGGTGAGGAGAGGACACCCTACATGATGAGGAGAGGGCAGCAGATGGCCTAGCAGTTAAGAGCGTTGAGCCAGTAACTGAAAGGTTGCTGGTTCGACTTCCCAAGCCAACTAGGTGAAATATCTGTTGATGTGCCCTTGAGCAAGGCACTTAACCCTAATGCTCTGGATAAAAGCGTCTGATAAACGACTAAAATGAGAGGACACTACATGGTGAGCAGAGGACATCCCCCTTTCTGTTGCTCTCAGAGCTGTTATTTTGGCCAATGTTTTTCCATTTGTGTCTTTTTCAAAGAAATAATAAGCAAGACGAATAACTGGAATAATAAGCAAGAAAATCCAGGTTCAAAGAGCTATGAATTAATTAGTTAGATTTATGACAAAAATAGATGGACACAATACCCCTTCCGCTCCACCTCCTTTCTATACACACCACTGGAAGCTGGTGACTTGACAATTTGAGGAGGATGGGAGACCCACGGTGTAGGCCCGGACCTCACAGAGACGACAAAGCGTGTTTTATAGACATTTATAGTAAAACATTATCGGGAAGGGATCACAGCTGTCATTTAATGAGGGTATTCAGTGCAGGACAGGGTTGAGGTGTTCAGAGGCTTCACTGCAGGACAGGCTCATCGTGGATGGATGGTGTTGTAGAAGAGCTCAACTCTTCCACTGAGGGCAGGACACGATTTGACTGGGAAGACAAAAAACAATTACACAACACAGTTAGACAAAGGAGCTAAGAATGAATTAGTCCAAGCAAGGATTAAAATCACATTGATGTGTAATAATGTGATTGTGTTTGTGTATGTGATTGACTCTACATACAGTAATGAGAGAAAATTGAAAGGGCTACTCACAGTGCTTGGAGAGGAAACATTCAATGGCTAGTGGATGATAGGGCACATGAGACATGGCTTCAGTTAAAATAGCAGATACATTCCATTACAGCAGCACCATCATAGGTTTGGGCAACAGGTTTCTCCATGAAGTTAAACTCAGACATCTCAGAATTCACAAAGTCAAATACAGACTGTGCATCTAGCCCACTTGACACATCAAAGTAGCCCAAATAACGTTCCTGAATAAAGCCCTGATCATCCACATACCTGATGATAACTGACAACTGCAAGCCATGGGAAAAAATGTGCTGTGTCAACCTCTCTTTTAATCTCACTTTTAATGGATGGTGTGATGGAAGCTATCAAATCATTCTGAATTGATTTCGACATCCCAGAGAAGACAGTAGAAGACAGTAGAAACTTCCATATGCTCAGCAAGTAAAGCATCGTAAAATGCAATTACCTCTGGAAGCTCCTTGTAGTTACCCTTGTTAGCGGAACTTTCCCTCTCATCGTGCCCCCTAAGCCAACTCTTACAGTATATGTCAAAAAATACAGTAGCGTCGATAAGCTGTTTCTTCCTACCTTCTTGTTGTGTTGCACAGTTTGAATACGCATGATCGATGCAGCTTTTTCACAGAAGCTTGACTCTGATGTGGGCAATGAAAGGGGTTCTTCAACAAAAAATCCACTACATTGTTGCTAGCGTTAGCCATTCGGCTGCAGAAAACTGCACTCTGGTGCAGAAGATAGCAAGGCAAATTGAAATAAATTGCACTAACTCGACACAGAAATAAAGTTCTAAACTAAGAAAACAATATATAATCTACCTCTGTCTCCTGTAGTTTGAAGAAACTAATTTGAATTGAATAACATCCCAAAAATGCTCAAATATCACTATTAACTATCTCAATCTGAATATATCCAACGTCACCTATTTACCAAGCTTCTAAATCCCCGATGTGTAGTACTAGGTTCATTCTCTGATCCTTTAATTGGATGGACAACATGTTAGTTCATACTGCAAAAGCTTTAATTGGTAGGAGGACGTCCTCCGGAAGTCGTCATAATTACCATGTAGGTATATGGAAGGGGGTGAGGAGCACGAACCTCCTGGGTTTTGTTTTGAAGTCAATGTAGCCAGAGGAGGACGGAAATAGCTATCCTCCAGCTACACCATTGTGCTACCCTAGAGGGTGCTGTTGAGACTACAGTAGACCTTCATTGCAAAATAGTGTGTTTTAATCAGGTATTTGGTGACATGTGAATATATTTAGTATAGTTGTATCTAAAAAGGATAACTTTTTAAATGTTTTAATATTTTATATTTTTTTGAAATTCATTAAGTAGGATGGCCCTCCCCTTCCTCCTCTGAGGAGCCTCCACTGTTACACATAGCCAGACGTGTCACGCTTCCCTTCCCAGCCTTGCATATCCAATTGGATAGTTATTATTGGGGTGAGAACATTTGCCCTTATTTTTACATGACACTATCTCCACCATTCAAGTGGAAACCTCAATGCACCACTGTGATTATGGCCAAACAAGTCCCATATGCACAACAATATACATTGACGGGGAAGCGGAGAGGGGGTAATAAGCCCTTGCCTTTACTACCTGCATATATTCCTCCCCCTCTCCTCTCCTCCTGCTCTCTCTCTCCATAGCCTCCCCTGTGTATAAAGTGAAGTGTAATGGCATGCTAATAAATACAGAGCCCTTGAAGTAGTGGAGCAGATGGCCTGAGGATGGGTGGCACAGGGCTGACAGGTCAGTCAGGTATCCACTGGAAGGTCCTGTCTGTCTGACCACTGACCACTGACTCTGACACTGGACCACAGACTACTGCCTCTTTTCTTTCTCTAGGTCATGGTTATATACTGCTACTGATCTTAGTCTTTCCTTCTGGGTTTTAATTGATGGTGTAAATTTGGGATGGGATGTGGTGGAGCTGGGGCGGTCTTTATTGTAGAATTGAGTCGGGATGGTGGTTAATGTAGAATGGAGTCAGGGCGGTCGTTATTGTAGAATGGAGTCCGGGCGGGGGTTATTGTAGAATGGAGTCAGGACAGTTGTTATTGTAGAATGGATTTGGGGCAGTCGTTATTGTAGAATATTGAGTTGGGGCTGTGGTTATTGTAGAATGGAGTTGGTGCAGTGGTTGTTGGAGGAGGATGAGACATTGTTGCTCTGGTCCTCTGGGGACTCAGCCAAGCCCATCGGCCATGCAGGGGCTGAAAGAAAGGGGTCTCATTAACACACACACACACACACACACACAACCACAGGGAGGGAGCCATGCGTGCTAGTGGGGAACCAACGAACGCCAACTTCACTTTTGTTTAAGCTGTAACTAATTGCCTAAAAGGCAGCCATCCTCCCCTAAACTCCCTGAAGCTTTTTCAGCCCACACAATAAAATACAAAATTGGCATTGTAATGAGTGATGTTCTTTAATATATGATAAATGATGCATTTTTGGACCGAGCATATTTCTGTTTTTGTGTATAGGTAGAGAGGGTTTATTTGATGTGTCTGAACGATGCTCAAGGATATTGTGTGGGTGGGTGGTACTGGAGACAGAACAAAGAGAGATATCTGAGCATGACAAGACATGACTAATGTCACTTCCACATGGTGACAATCTTTTGTCAAAATTTGTATTCCTCACAAAAAAAACATGTAGGCCTGCTATATATTTTTGTATATGTGCCGCACGCATTCACCAGCTCAGGTTAATAATAAGCACAAGAGGCAGAGGCTTCCACTCTCTGAGATCCAGTTCTCAGAATGTAGCTATAAAAAACCCACACATACTCAATGGATTTCTGACTGCTTGCTGTTCTGTGAATGTTCCACAGAGTGCACTTTACTCGGATCACACCGATTCTTGTGACAGCAATTGTTCTAAAATTGCTTTCTGTGTGCCATGCTGCTGATGACCATGTTCTGGCCAGCTCTTTTCACAGCTGGGAAGCCGAGGACAGGAGCCATGGAGATGAGTCCCAGCACGCCATGTTTTCACTCCTCAGCTCCAACTGGCCTCTCATTTACAGAACACACCAGAGCTTCTATAGAGCATGCAGGCTGGTCACAGACAGACAGACGACCTGGCTAGTTTTACCATCCCTGGCTATACATAGTTCTTATGTTGCCTTCCAATACGTCTCAACAGCCGTGTACCATATCATATTTCATGTTACTCTGTCTCTGCAGGTGGACTTCACACTGTCAGCAATAACAAAGCTGGAATGACCTGCCACGAGTAACAAGCTCTCAGTATACTGACTGCAGTTAGAGACTGACTGTCACCAGTATGTTCTCTCATTTCACCTCAACCAAGGGACATGGAAAAGCAGGGGATGGGGATGCAGGAGGGAGACCAAAGGCTGCTCTCTGTAGGGTGTGTATTTTGTAAGGTAATTACATGTGCTTGTGAGCTGCTTGGCATTTATTAGCCTAAGGGTAGTCCCCAGGCCAGAAACACACACAGCTACACAGGAGTGCTGCAGATATACATACTGTATGCATGCACACACTGAGGCAGACACACACACACACACATTTTTATGAAATTCACTGAGGAGGATGGTCCTCACCTTCCTCCTCCTCGGAGCCTCCACTGCCCAACACACACACACACACACACACACACACACACACACACACACACACACACACACACACACACACACACACACACACACACACACACACACACACACACACACACACACACACACACACACACACACACACACACACAGACACACACACATTTTTATGAAATTCACTGAGGAGGATGGTCCTTCCCTTCCTCCTCTGAGGAGCCTCCACTACACAACACACACACACACACATTTACATTTACATTTATGTCATTTAGCAGACGCTCTTATCCAGAGCGACTTACAAATTGGTGCATTCACCTTATAGCCAGTGGGATAACCGCTTTACAATATGTTTTTTTTCTTTCTTTCTTTGGGGTGGGGTAAGGGGGGGTAGAAGGATTACTTTATCCTATCCCAGGTATTCCTTAAAGAGGTGGGGTTTCAAGTGTCTCCGGAAGGTGGTGAGTGACTCCGCTGTCCTGGCGTCGTGAGGGAGCTTGTTCCACCATTTGGGTGCCAGAGCAGCGAACAGTTTTGACTGGGCTGAGCGGGAACTGTGCTTCCGCAGAGGTAGGGGGGCCAGCAGGCCAGAGGTGGATGAACGCAATGCCCTCGTTTGGGTGTAGGGACTGATGAGAGCCTGAAGATACGGAGGTGCCGTTCCCCTCACAGCTCCGTAGGCAAGCACCATGGTCTTGTAGCAGATGCAAGCTTCAACTGGAAGCCAGTGGAGTGTGCGGAGGAGCGGGGTGACGTGAGAGAACTTGGGAAGGTTGAACACCAGACGGGCTGCGGCATTCTAGATGAGTTGTAGGGGTTTAATGGCACAGGCAGGGAGCCCAGCCAACAGCGAGCTGCAGTAATCCAGACGGGAGATGACAAGTGCCTGGATTAGGACCTGTGCCGCTTCCTGTGTAAGGCAGGGTCGTACTCTCCGAATGTTGTAAAGCATGAACCTACAGGATTGGGTCACAACCTTGATGTTAGCGGAGAACGACAGGGTGTTGTCCAGGGTCACGCCAAGGCTCTTTGCACTCTGGGAGGAGGACACAACGGAGTTGTCAACCGTGATGGCGAGATCATGGAACGGGTAGTCCTTCCCCGGGAGGAAGAGCAGCTCCGTCTTGCCGAGGTTCAGCTTGAGGTGGTGATCCGTCATCCACACTGATATGTCTGCCAGATATGCAGAGATGCGATTCGCCACCTGGTTATCAGAAGGGGGAAAGGAGAAGATGAGTTGTGTGTCGTCTGCGTAGCAATGATAGGAGAGGCCATGTGAGGATATGACAGAGCCAAGTTTTTTATTTATTTATTTATTTCACCTTTATTTAACCAGGTAAACCAGTTGAGAACAAGTTCTCATTTACAACTGCGACCTGGCCAAGATAAAGCAAAGCAGTGCGATAAAAACAACAACACAGAGTTACATATGGGGTAAAACAAAACAAAGTCAAAAATACAACAGAAATACATATAATATACAGTGTGCAAATTTAGCAAGTTATGGAGGTAAGGCAATAAATAGGCTATAGTGCAAAATAATTACAATTTAGTATTAACACTGGAATGATGTGCAAGAGAAGATGTGCAAATAGAGATACTGGGGTACAAATGAGCAAAATAAATAACAATATAGGGATGAGGTAGTTGGGCGGGCTAATTTCAGATGGGCTGTGTACAGGTGCAGTGATCGGTAAGGTGCTCTGACAACTGATGCTTAAAGTTAGTGAGGGAGATAAGTGTCTCCAGCTTCAGAGATTTTTGCAATTTGTTCCAGTCATTGGCAGCAGAGAACTGGAAGGAATTGCGGCCAAAGGAGGTGTTGGCTTTGGGGATGACCAGTGAGATATACCCGCTGGAGCGCAGACTACGGGTGGGTGTTGCTATGGTGACCAATGAGCTAAGATAAGGCGGGGATTTGCCTAGCAGTGATTTATAGATGGCCTGGAGCCAGTGGGTTTGGCGGACGAATATGTAGTGAGGACCAGCCAACAAGAGCGTACAGGTCACAGTGGTGGGTATTATATGGGGCTTTGGAGACAAAACGGATGGCACTGTGATAGACAACATCCAATTTGCTGAGTAGAGTGTTGGAGGCTATTTTGTAAATGACATCGCCGAAGTCAAGGATCGGTAGGATAGTCCGTTTTACGAGGGCATGTTTGGCAGCATGAGTGAAGGAGGCTTTGTTGCGAAATAGGAAACCGATTCTAGATTTAACTTTGGATTGGAGATTCTTAATGTGAGTCTGGAAGGAGAGTTTACAGTCTAACCAGACACCTAGATATTTGTAGTTGTCCACATACTCTAGGTCAGACCCGTCTAGAGTAGTGATTCTAGTCGGGTGGGCGGGTGCAAGCAGCGTTCGGCTGAAGAGCATGCATTTAGTTTTACTAGTGTTTAAGAGCAGTTGGAGGCTACTGAAGGAGTGTTGTATGGAATTGAAGCTCGTTTGGAGGTTTGTTAACACAGTGTCCAATGAAGGGCCAGATGTATACAAAATGGTGTCGTCTGCATAGAGGTGGATCTGAGAGTCACCAGCAGCAAGAGCGACGTCATTGATATACACAGAGAAAAGAGTTGGCCCAAGAATTGAACCCTGTGGCACCCCCCCATAGAGACTGCCATAGGTCCAGACAACAGGCCCTCCGATTTGACACATTGAACTCTATCTGAGAAGTAGTTGGTGAACCAGGCGAGGCAGTCATTTGAGAAACCAAGGCTATTTAGTCTGCCAATAAGAATGCGGTGGTTGACAGAGTCGAAAGCCTTGGCCAGGTCAATGAAAACGGCTGCACAGTACTGTCTATTATCGATCGCGTTATAATATCGTTTAGGACCTTGAGCGTGGCTGAAGTGCACCCATGACCAGCTCGGAAACCGGATTGCATAGCGGAGAAGGTACGGTGGGATTCGAAATGGTCGGTGATCTGTTTGTTGACTTGGCTTTCAAAAACTTTTTGAAAGGCAGGGCAGGATGGATATGGGTCTGTAACAGTTTGGATCTAGAGTGTCACCCCCTTTGAAGAGGGGGATGACCGCGGCAGCTTTCCAATCTCTGGGGATCTCAGACATTACGAAAGAGAGGTTGAACAGGCTAGTAATAGGGGTTGCGACAATTTCGGCGTCTAGTTTTAGAAAGAAAGGGTCCAGATTGTCTAGCCCAGATGATTTGTAGGGGTCCAGATTTTGCAGCTCTTTTAGAACATCAGCTGTCTGGATTTGTGTGAAGGAGAAGCGGGGGGGGCATGAGCAAGTTGCAGCGGAGGGTGCAGAGCTGGTGGCCGGGGTAGTGGTAGCCAGGTGGAAAGCATGGCCAGCCGTAGCAAAATGCTTGTTGAAATTCTCGATTATTGTAGATTTATCGGTGGTGATAGTGTTTCCTAGCCTCAGTGCAGTGGGCAGCTGGGAGGAAGTGCTCTTATTTTCCATGGACTTTACAGTGTCCCAAAACTTTTGGAGTTAGTGCTACAGGATGCAAATTTCTGTTTGAAAAAGTTAGCCTTTGCTTTCCTAACTGCTTGTGTATATTGGTTCCTAACTTCCCTGAAAAGTTGCATATCGCGGGGGCTATTTGATGCTAATGCAGTACGCCACAGGATGTTTTTGTGCTGGTCAAGGGAAGTCAAGTCTGAGGAGAACCAGGGGCTATATCTGTTCTTAGTTCTGTATTTTTTTATACACCAGTCGCTCCTACCAAGTGACTTGGTGTATAGCGAGAATAGGAGAGGGCCTAGAACTGAGCCCTGGGGGACACCAGTGGTGAGGGCACGTGGTGCGGAGACAGATTCTCGCCACGCCACTTGGTAGGAGCGACTGGTCAGGTAGGATGCAATCCAAGATTGAGCCGCGCCGGAGATGCCCAACTCGGAGAGGGTGGAGAGGAGGATCTGATGGTTCACAGTATCAAAGGCAGCAGACAGGTCTAGAAGGACAAGAGCAGAAGAGAGAAAGTTAGCTTTAGCAGTGCGGAGAGCCTCCATGACACAGAGAAGAGCAGTCTCAGTTGAATGACCAGTCTGGAAACCTGACTGGTTTGGATCAAGAAGGTCATTCTGAGAGAGATAGCAAGAGAGTTGTTTAAAGACGGCACGCTCAAGAGTTTTGGAGAGAAAAGAAAGAAGGGATACTGGTCTGTAGTTGTTGACATCGGAGGGATCGAGTGTAGGTTTTTTGAGAAGGGGTGCAACTCTCGCTCTCTTGAAGACGGAAGGGACATAGCCAGCAGTCAAGGATGAGTTGATGAGTGAGGTGAGGTAAGGGAGAAGGTCACCGGAGATGGTCTGGAGAAGAGAGGAGGGGATAGGGTCGAGCGGGCAGGTTGTTGGGCGGCCGGCCGTCACAAGTCGCAAGTCGCAAGATTTCATCTGGAGAGAGAGGGGAGAAAGAAGTCAAAGCATAGGGTAGGGCAGTGTGAGCAGGACCAGCAGTGTCATTTGACTTAACAAACGAGGATCGGATGTCGTCAACCTTCTTTTCAAAATGGTTGACGAAGTCATCCACAGAGAGGGAGGAGGGGGGGATTCAGCAGGGAGGAGAAGGTGGCAAAGAGCTTCATAGGGTTAGAGGCAGATGCTTGGAATTTAGAGTGGTAGAAAGTGGGTTTAGCAGCAGAAACAGAGGAAGAAAATGTAGAGAGGAGGGAGTGAAAAGATGCCAGGTCCGCAGGGAGTCTAGTTTTCCTCCATTTCCGCTCGGCTGCCCGGAGCCCTGTTCTGTGAGCTCGCAATGAGTCGTCAAGCCACGGAGCAGGAGGGGAGGACCGAGCCGGCCGGGAGGATAGGGGACATAGAGAGTCAAAGGATGCAGAAAGGGAGGAGAGGAGGGTTGAGGAGGCAGAATCAGGAGATTGGAGGGAGAAGGATTGAGCAGAGGGAAGAGATGATAGGATGGAAGAGGAGAGAGTAGCGGGAGAGAGAGAGCGAAGGTTGTGACGGCGCATTACCATCTGAGTAGGGGCAGAGTGAGTAGTGTTGGAGGAGAGCGAGAGAGAAAAGGATACAAAATAGTGGTCGGAGACATTGAGGGGAGTTGCAGTGAGATTAGTAGAAGAACAGCATCTAGTAAAGATGAGGTCAAGCGTATTGCCTGCCTTGTGAGTAGGGGGGGACGGTGAGAGGGTGAGGTCAAAAGAGGAGAGGAGTGGAAAGAAGGAGGCAGAGATAAATGAGACAAAGGTAGACGTAGGGAGGTTAAAGTCACCCAGAACTGTGAGGGGTGAGTCATCCTCAGGAAAGGAACTTATCAAGGCGTCAAGCTCATTGATGAACTCTCCAAGGGAACCTGGAGGGCGATAAATGCACAAACACACACACACGCACACACACACACACACACACACACACAAACACACACACTAGACAGTGTAACTGACATCCACCAGGCAGATAATGCTCCATTATTCAACAGTGCCAAAGGAGAGAGAGGGGGGAGAGAGGGGAGAGAGAGAGAGAGAGAGAGAGAGAGAGAGAGAGAGAGAGAGAGAGAGAGAGAGAGAGAGAGAGAGAGAGAGAGAGAGAGAGAGGGAGAGAGAGAGAGAGAGAGAGAGCGATAGAGGAGAGAGAGAGAGAGAGAGGGGAGAGGAGGGAGAGAGAGATAAAGAGCGGGAGAGGGGGGAGAGAGAGTGAGCGGGCGAGCGAGAGAGAGCGAGAGAGAGAGAGAGAGAGAGGGGGGGAGAGAGAAGGGAGAGAGAGAGGAGTGATTGGGAGAGAGAGAGATAAAGAGAGAGCGAGGGGAGAGAGAGGAGAGAGAGATAAAGAGAGAGAGGGGAGAGAGAGAGTGGGAGAGAGAGAGATAACGAGAGAGAGAGGGGAGAGAGAGAGAAGAAGAGAAGGAGAGGGGGGAGAGAGAGAGAGAGCGAAGAGAGAGAGAGAGAGAGAGAGAGAGAGAGAGGGGAGAGAGAGAGAAGAAGAGAGAGAGTGGGAGAGAGAGCGATAAAGAGAGAAGAAGACAGAGAGTGGGAGAGAGAGAGATAAAGAGAGAGAGAGAGAGAGAGGGGGGGGAGAGAGAGAAGGGAGCGAGAGAGGAGTGAGTGGGAGAGAGAGAGATAAAGAGAGAGCGAGGGGAGAGAGAGGAGAGAGAGATAAAGAGAGAGAGGGGAGAGAGAGAGTGGGAGAGAGAGAGAGAGGGGAGAGAGAGAAGAAGAGAGAGAGTGGAAGAGAGAGCGATAAAGAGAGAGGGAGAGAGCGAGTGGGCGAGAAAGATAAAGAGAGAGGGAGAGAGAGTTGAAGTAACACAGACTGACAAGCAAATGGTTTGTATTTTCAATGTCAAATAATTAACAAGACATCTTGAAGATAGAGATGTGGTTATATGCCACATTATTTCTTTATTTAGTCAGTCACAAAGATTCAAAGATGTATATATTGTTTGATCATCAAAGGCATAAAGGCATTCACTGTACTTACAATCTGGTTGTATGAATGCATGTGTACTGTATATTTTTCTCAAACTTTGTCTTTCGAAGGCCACCGAAGTTCAAACACCACCATATCTGAATGTCAGAATTCAAACCCCCACAATCCCAATCACATCACCGTCATCAGCCCACTTTTATCTCCCATCATTTCCGTACACAGCCTACCTCTATCTCCCTGTGCATTGGGAGGTCGGGCACACACATCCCCTGACCCTGTCTGTCCGGCTACACGCTATCAAGCCTTACCTCAGGCCACAACTTGGGCTCGAAGACAGCGAGAGAGAGGAAGGGAGAGGTATATAAAGGAGATAATGAAGAAAGCTAATCAGATTGATCAAATTTCCTGTCCCTAATGAAAGGAAAGTGTGTCTGGTTTCCTCTCCTGTCCTGTGATAAAGATGATTAAGTCGTGGCGTCTGATAAACTTCAGGCCTCTAGATAACAGACAGAGAGAGTGGAGGTGATGGGCTGCCCCGGGCCAAGCTCTTTATTGCTCTTGTCATTGGGTTTTATCCCACTCATATGTTGCGTCTTCTAGGAGCTACTGAAGTTCATGCTGCTGAGATCTTGTCAGGATTACAGTCCTTGTCCTGTTTCATTTAGTTCATGGGAGATAAACAGACTGTTGATTTGAAGTACGAAATAACTTGAACCACTTTTTTTTAAGACCCTGTAACAAAAGTATTTGCATTTATCAGCTGCCATCAACGTTCAGGATACCGGACTGGAGACAGCGACCTCTTCACTTATTATGTGCCTTGCTATTGAACAGAGAGAAAAAGTATGATTCTCTGTATCCAATGTGACCGTGAGCTGGCCAGTGCTCTCTGGGAGAGAGTAGAGAGAGAGGTCTTTGTGGGAATGTTGGCCTCTGTAGCTCAATTGGTAGAGCATGGCGCTTGTAATGCCAGGGTAGTGGGTTCGATCCCCGGGACCACCCATATGTAAAAATGTATGCACACATGACTGTAAGTCGCTTTGGATAAAAGCGTCTGCTAAATGACATATTATTATATTATAGGTATAAGACAGTGTGCCAAGCCCAAGCCACTCAACCCACGGCCCTGGAAATGTGCTGGCATCCCGTTATAGTCATGCTATCATCAGGCAGACACACAGCTATGTGTGGCACACAATGTGCTGTGCCCCTGATCTAAGTGAGGAGAGGTGGCAATAAATACCTGAACACCAGTTTGTCACAGTACATTCTGGGTGCTAAGTGGCCCTGGGAGTCCTGCTAAGAGCTACATACTATGACAAACTAGATATAGGGCTGTGCAACTCATCACTCTGTTACTGTAGAAAATTAATTTCAAGAAACATTTGTAAGAGACCTAGGGGTCCAATTACGTCAAAGACACCAAGACTATAAATGTTTACATTCCAGCGTCAATTTGCTCACCTGATCATCACTTTCAGCTCTCCACCTGTCACATACTGCAGACAGTAGATCGATTGTATTATGATAAGGTAAGGAGAGTTCTTGTCTGCCTCACCTGTGAATTGTTCTAAAATAAACATTAGATAGATTACAATTCAACATTTTAGTTCAACACGGCGTGGTTTGATGAACAAATATCCAGAGTAGATGAGGATACATGTTGAGGAGTGGATTTTCCTTTCCCTCCTTGTCCTCATTCCAGAGATTAATGGGATGAATAGAAGTGTTTAGAGTCTCGGTTTGTGGCAGGTTTCCACCTACTGGAAGACTCAGAGACCTCTAATGAAACCACCCCAGAGAGGCTGTCCAATCTGCACCTCCGATCAAGATGGGATCTGAGCATCTTGTAACAAAATAGATCCTGCCGTACTCCTGTAATAGGATATGTTGTCTTTAATGAAACAACTGTAGCACTGTACCGGTTAGAAGGCTGCTGTATGCATGGCCCATAAAGAGAAGTGCTGACGGGGTACTGCGAGCAGGTTGTGTGCCTATTGTAAGGACTTAATGTAATTCTGCCAGTCCGTGGTAAAACACATTCAAAAGAACTTTTAATTAAACTTCCAATTAAGGGGAATCTGATAACAGTGTTGGCTCAAAGTCAGTCAGTCGTCTGATTTTTCTCTTCGTGCAGTTGTGGTACGCCTGCCTGTCTGTCCTCCCCCTAGCTAGCTTCCCCTTAGCACCATGTGCAAAACATTGCCTGTCTAATTTCTTTGAAGATCTGTCGCATGCTTTGTAGAACAACTGAGATCGCATTTCATTTCACTGACAAAAGACCAGGTTCAATAGTGCATCGCCGCTGCCTCCACACTACTGCCTCAGATTCCACCATGCTGTTCTCAACGAGAAACACATGATTCTCTGGGTCATTTTTAGACTACTGAATTAGAATATGTTTGAGGGTGTGGGTTATTTGTATAATGTATTTGTATGGGGTAGTATGGGTTATGCATGAGGATGTTGCATTGTGCCTTCATGGTTCACTTACAACATACAGTGGGGGAAAAAAGTATTTAGTCAGCCACCAATTGTGCAAGTTCTCCCACTTAAAAAGATGAGAGAGGCCTGTAATTTTCATCATAGGTACACGTCAACTATGACAGACAAAATGAGGAAAAAAAATCCAGAAAATCACATTGTAGGATTTTTAATAAATTTATTTGCAAATTATGGTGGAAAATAAGTATTTGGTCAATAACGAAAGTTTCTCAATACTTTGTTATATACCCTTTGTTGGCAATGACACAGGTCAAATGTTTTCTGTAAGTCTTCACAAGGTTTTCACACACTGTTGCTGGTATTATGGCCCATTCCTCCATGCAGATCTCCTCTAGAGCAGTGATGTTTTGGGGCTGTCGCTGGGCAACACAGACTTTCAACTCCCTCCAAAGCTTTTCTATGGGGTTGAGATCTGGAGACTGGCTAGGCCACTCCAGGACCTTGAAATGCTTCTTACGAAGCCACTCCTTCGTTGCCCGGGCGGTGTGTTTGGGATCATTGTCATGCTGAAAGACCCAGCCACGTTTCATCTTCAATGCCCTTGCTGATGGAAGGAGGTTTTCACTCAAAATCTCACGATACATGGCCCCATTCATTCTTTCCTTTACACGGATCAGTCGTCCTGGTCCCTTTGCAGAAAAAACAGCCCCCAAAACATGATGTTTCCACTCCCATGCTTCACAGTAGGTATGGTGTTCTTTGGATGCAACTCAGCATTCTTTGTCCTCCAAACACGACGAGTTGAGTTTTTACCAAAAAGTTATATTTTGGTTTCATCTGACCATATGACATTCTCCCAATCCTCTTTTGGATCATCCAAATGCACTCTAGCAAACTTCAGACGGGCCTGGACATGTACTGGCTTAAGCAGGGGGACACGTCTGGCACTGCATGATTTGAGTCCCTGGCGGCGTAGTGTGTTACTGATGGTAGGCTTTGTTACTTTGGTCCCAGCTCTCTGCAGGTCATTCACTAGGTCCCCCCGTGTGGTTCTGGGATTTTTGCTCACCGTTCTTGTGATCATTTTGACCCCACGGGGTGAGATCTTGCGTGGAGCCCCAGATCGAGGGAGATTATCAGTGGTCTTGTATGTCTTCCATTTCCTAATAATTGCTCCCACAGTTGATTTCTTCAAACCAAGCTGCTTACCTATTGCAGATTCAGTCTTCCCAACCTGGTGCAGGTCTACAATTTAGTTTCTGGTGTCCTTTGACAGCTCTTTGGTCTTGGCCATAGTGGAGTTTGGAGTGTGACTGTTTGAGGTTGTGGACAGGTGTCTTTTATACTGATAACAAGTTCAAACAGGTGCCATTAATACAGGTAACGATTGGAGGACAGAGGAGCCTCTTAAAAAAGAAGTTACAGGTCTGTGAGAGCCAGAAATCTTGCTTGTTTGTAGGTGACCAAATACTTATTTTCCACCATCATTTGCAAATAAATTCATTAAAAATCCTACAATGTGATTTTCTGGATTTTTTTTTCTCCTCAATTTGTCTGTCATAGTTGACATGTACCTATGATGAAAATTACAGGCCTCTCTCATCTTTTTAAGTGGGAGAACTTGCACAATTGGTGGCTGACTAAATACTTTTTTTCCCCACTGTATGTTGTTTATGGCCAGATTCCTATTCATCAGTGTGGGTATACATGCCATTATGTTCTCAAACATGCTGCACCAGTGTCCCCTGAAGCATATGCATACATGTAGCCTATTCCCTCCAATCATTACTACAACCACAAATGAGTTAATTCTACAATCAATGCCACAAGACTTCTTTCTCTGTAGGCTTTTATAACTGATGTAAATATGTTTTTGTTGAAGGGAAGGAAGAAGGGGAGAAACTCTTTGTTTTGTGGGTACCATCTGTGTGCATGGCAGGCATGAAGTCTGCAGGGGGATCCCTTGGTTATTGGGTTCTGTTAGATCTCATGGGAGCCACAGTGAGTGTGTGGGTGCGTACAAGTGTGCCACTGCTAGTGTGTGTGTATGAGTGTGTGTGTGTGTTCCTTCATGCTTGTGCCTGTTCATGGATGTGTGTGTGTACGTCCTTGGGTGTGTGTGCGTATGTGTGTGTCTGTGTATGTATGCGACTATGAGCTCTTAAACTCGAACAGGTCGGAGCAGAGTGAGGCCTACAGTGGGCACCTCACTGCGGAGGAGAGGCCTGAGCCCACGGTGCTAATTGAGCTAATTAGACAGCCTCCACGGGGGTGTCATCACTAACGAGTCTGCTCTAATTACATATTTACTAATTTACCCATGCACTGACTCTCTGGGCTGGCTTCTCCAAGAGTGCAGGAGAGAAGATGCCTAGGGAAGCTACTTGTTGACAAGTGCACTGTCTGGTGTATATTTGGTGTTTCTATTTATGTAAAGAACACTGTCAAATTAGCATACTTGATTTCTTGTTACCATAGCCTGTTTTTTGAAAAACAGAAGTACTGTGATGTATTGCTTAGTTCAACACTGAAACTGAGGCAGCTAACAGTGGTGAGCTAAAGTCCTCTAATATCTACTGTCCCTGAGTTTACCGAGGGAGTTAACAGTGTAGAACCAGCAGGGTCCAGGAAGTCCAGGGGTCCTGATCTGACAACATCATGCTACCTGATACAACCTAGCAGGGGTGGGCTGCCTGGACATGTTTACTCTCCTCAGTAATGCCACTGTACACAAAGATAACACAACTACAACAGTCTTCCTGGAAATCATGACTTCTAAATCTTTCAGAGTGGGTTACTGCGATTTCGAGTCAAGCAGCAACGTATCATGATCAAACACTGTCATTGTGGCTGAACGCCTGGTTCGGTGGGTAGGAGATGCTACTTAGGTGACAGGACTATAGAGATGTTAATATTTGCTTATGTGGGCTGTATGTGGGTTGTACTGATGGCTGACACATTCTCATGAACTCAAACACAGAGTACCTTTGGTGTTGTGGTAAACATCTCCTGGCTAAATGCAACAACAACAAAACAAAAAACTTTTCAAATTCTAGAAAAAGAATAGAGGAAACAAACAATTAGGGCAGAATTCCAGAGTTGGATAATTGTGTGAGAGGCAGGAGGTCCAGCTGTTTTCACACTCAGCTACCCACTAACAGATGATCTCCCAAGACCATTCATTGGCATGTGGGTTTAAATGTCCTTAATTTTGATGTCAGCTCCTCACAATCAATGGCTTATAAGAAACAGCAGCAGCTCAGAGCAGCGACGCCCAAAGCCTGCTCCACTGGAGGCACTACTTTTCTGATAGACAATTAAGAGGGATTGCCTTGTGCATACTGGGTGTATAGTATTACTGCCATATAACACAAATAATCAAATTAACTATCTCCAGCCTTCTCTTTTTGGATTACCCCGTTACACTAAAACTTTTCAAACGTAATGTTAATGGTTAATTGTCTCAACCCCAGATTATTTTTCATTCGGATTTCAATACAAATATTCGAATATTGCATCGTTTTACGTGCTGATAAAGCATCTCCAATTAGCTTGACGCAATAGAACATTACTGCTATGGCAACCATGATTATTTGTGTGTCCTATGTATGTCTCATGGATAATTGCTTCTCTCATCAAACAGTTGGACACATGCCATCGTGCATTCCATCACTATGATGTTTGTTCTGTGTTAACCTTTCAACAATAGTTCAGATGAAATTGCTTCTATTTCTACATACCTCCGTGGTATAGACACATTTACATGGCCATGATGTGAAAGGAGCCACGTATGCATCCTTGTACTGTCAAAGAAGAAATATTGCAAACAGGGAGAAGGAGAGGAGTTTTTATGACTGTACATCTGAGACTGTACTGAATGTACCATATGTTTCCTCTTTGGAGTGTCTATTCTCAGCAGAGATGGTAAGGGGACTAATGGACATACTTTACTAGATAAGAGGCGGATGGCTTGCATAGTATTCAGACCCCTTGACTTTTTCCACATTTTGTTACGTTACAGCCTTATTCTAAAATGGATTTGTAAAAAAAATTCCCTCATCAATACCCCATAATGACAAAGCGAAAACAGGTTTTTATTTTTGCAAATGTATTAAAAATAAAAAACAGAAATACCTTATTTATATAAGTATTCAGACCTTTGTTGTGAGACTCGAAATTGAGCTTAGGTGCATTCTGTTCCATTGAACATCCTTGAGATGTTTCTACAACTTGATTGGAGTCCACCTTTGGTAAATGCAATTGATTGGATATGATTTGGAAAGGCACACACCTGTCTATTTAAGGTCCCACAGTTGACAGTGCATGTCAGAGCAAAAACCAAGCCATGAGGTCGAAGGAATTGTCCGTAGAGCTCCAAGATAGGATTGTGTCGAGGCACAGATCTGGGGAAGGCTACCAAAACATTTCTGCAGCATTGAAGGTCCCCAAGAACACAGTGGCCTCCATCATTCTTCAATTGAAGAAGTTTGGAACCACCAAGACTCTTCCTAGAGCTGGCCGACTGGCCAAACTGAGAAATCGGGGGAGAAGGGCCTTGGTCAGGGAGGTGACCAAGAACCCGATGGTCACTCTGACAGAGCTCCAGAGTTCCTCTGTGGAGATGGGAGAACCTTCCAGAAGGCCAACCATCTCTGCAGCACTCCACCAATCAGGCCTTTATGGTAGCGTGGCCAGATGGAAGCCACTTATCAGTAAAAGGCACATAAAGGACTCTCAGACCATGAGAAACAAGATTCTCTGGTCTGATGAAACCAAGATTGAACTATTTGGCCTGAATGCCAAGCATCACATCTGGATGAAAGCTGGCACCATCCCTACGGTGAATCATGGTGGTGGCAGCATCATGCTGTGGGGATGTTTTTCAGTGGCAGGGACTGGGAGACTAGTCAGGATCGAGGGAAAGATAAACGGATCAAAGTACAGAGAGATCCTTGATGAAAACCTGCTCCAGAGCGACCTCAGACTGGGGTGAAGGGTCACCTTCCAACAGGACAACGACCCTAAGCACACTGCCAAGACAACGCAGGAATGGCTTCGGGACAAGTCTCTGATTGTCTTTGAGTGGCCCAGCCAGAGCCCGGACTTGAACCCGATCGAACATCTCTGGAGAGACCTGAAAATAGCTGTCTAGCGATGCTCCCCATCCAACTTGACAGAGCTTGAGAGGATCTGTGGAGAAGAATGAGAGAAACTCCCCAAATACAGGTGTGCCAAGCTTGTAGCGTCATACCCAAGAAGACTCGAGGCTGTAATCGCTGCCAAAGGTGCTTCAACAAAGTACTGCATAAAGGGTCTGAATACTTATGTAAATGTGATATCTCAGTTTTTATTTTTAATACATTAGCAAAAATTTCTAAAAACCTCTTTTTGCTTTATCATTATGGGTTATTGTGTGTAGATACAAAAAAAAAAAACATTCAATTTTAGAATAAGGTTGTAATGTAACAAAATGTGGAAAAAGTCAAAGGGTCTGAACACTTTCGAAATGCACTTTGTATACAAAAGTATGTGGATACCCCTTCAAATGAGTGGATTCGGCTATTTAAGCCACACCCGTTGCTGTCAGGTGTATAAAATCAAGCACACCGCCATGCAATCTCCATAGACAAACATTGGCAGTAGAATGGCCTTAATGAAGAGCTCAGTTACTTTCAACGTGGCACTGTCATAGGATGCCACCTTTCCAACATGTCAGTTTGCCAAATTACTGCCCTGCTAGAGCTGCACCGGTCAACTGTAAGTGCTGTTATGTGAAGTGGAAACATCTAGGAGCAACAACGGCTCAGCCGCGAAGTATGAAGAATGTATGCACTCACTAACTGTAAGTCGCTCTGGATAAGAGCGTCTGCTAAATTACTAAAATGTAAAATTTAGGCCACACAAGCTCACAGAATGTGACCGCCGAGTGCTGAAGCTCGTACCGCGTAACATTTTTAACACTCACTACCGAGTTCCAAACTGTCTCTGGAAGCAACGTCAGTACAAGAACTGTTTGTCGGAAGCTTCATGAAATGGGTTTCCATGGCCGAGCAGCCGCACACAAGCCTAGAATCACCATGCGCAATGCCAAGCGTCGGCTGGAGTGGTGTAAAGCTCACCGCCATTGGACTCTGGATTAGTGGAAACATGTTCTCTGGAGTGATGAATCATGCTTCACCAGCAGTCCGACAAACTAATCTGGGTTTGGTGGCTGCCAGGAGAACGCTACCCGCCTGAATGCATAGTGCCAACTGGAAAGTTTGGTGGAGGAGGAATAATGGTCTGGGGGCTGTTTTTCATGGTTCGGGCTAGGCCCCTTAGTTCCAGTGAAGGGAAATCTTAACGCTACAGCATATACTCAGCCTTGTCTCTGGGTAGTAGGTTGGTGGTCTGTTGATATCCCTCTGGTGGTGTGGGGGCTGTGCTTTGGCAAAGTGGGTGGGGTTATGTCCTGCCTTGTTTGCCCTGTCCGGGGGTATCGTCGGACGGGCCACAGTGTCTCCTGACCACCCCCTGTCTCAGCCTCCAGTATCTATGCTGTGTCGGGGGTCAGTCTGTTATATCTGGTGTTATTCTCCTGTTTTATCTGGTGTCCTGTGTGAGTTTAAGTATGCTCCCTCTAATTCTCTCTCTCTCCCTCTCTCCCTCCCCTCCCGGAGGACCTGAGCCCTAGGACCATGCCTCAGAACTACCTGGCCTGATGACTCCTTGCTGTCCCCAGTCCACCTGGTCGTGCTGCTGCTCCAGTTTCAACTCTTCTGCCTGCGGCTATGGAACCCTGACCTGTTCACCGGACATGCTACCTTGTCCCAGACCTGCTGTTTTCAACTCTCTCTTCCGCACCTGCTATTTCAACCTCTAAATGCCCAGCTATGAAAAGCCAAGTGACATTTACTCCTGATGTACTGACCTGTTGCAACCTCTACAACCACTGTGATTATTATTTGACCCTGCTGGTCGTCTATGAACATTTGAACATCTTGGAGAAAAATCTGTCCTTAATGGCCATGTACTGTTATAATCTCCACCCGGCACAGCCAGAAGGGGACTGGCCACCCCTCAGAGCCTGGTTCCTCTCTAGGTTTCTTCCTAGGTTTCTGACTTTCTAGGGAGTTTTTCCTAGCCACCATGCTTCTACATCTGCATTGCTTGCTGTTTGGGGTTTTAGGCTGGGTTTCTGTATAGCACTTTGTGACATCTGCTGATGTAAAAAGGGCTTATTTTGATTGATTGATACAATGACATTCTAGACGATTCTGTGCTTCCAACTTTGTGGCAACAGTTTGGAGAAGGCCCTTTCCTGTTTCAGCATGACAATGCCCCTTGCACAAAGCGAACAGTTGAATGTCTGTCCAGTATTCAGCAGATACTGTCTCTAGGGGAATGAAAGAGGGCTAGGTACTGTACAGTACAGTGCAGAATACTAGTATGCACCGTTTCACACTTTCTTATACTTTGAAAAAACAAACTGCTAACCATACACACATATCCTCAGCCTTGAGGCTTTCAATATATTGGCTGTGTTAATCACAAAAACACATACACACACACACATACGCACACATGCACCGGCGTATCCACGTACCCACACACGTGTGCGCACACTCACACACACACTCGGCAGGCAGGATGGTTATATAAACAGCCTTGGAGCCGTTCGTTCAGGTGTGGAGGGAGTGTTGAATCAATGGCCTCCAAAACCCAAAGAGAGCGAAGAGTGAGGTGTGCAACAGAATATATATAAGTGAAAAGAATTAAGATCTGCCAACAATTCATATCGGATTTTCTGCCGGAATCACTGAATCACTGGACCTTAATACCGGATCATCGCAACTAGCTAGCTGCAACTGAATGGCTGTGGTTGTTGTTGGCTAATCACCGCTGTCCAGAAGCAAGCCCCAGTTAGCCTTGAGCTAGCCTCGAGCCAGGCCCATCTCCCGGCTATCTAACTCTCTGTCAACCGGACGGGACCTCCTAGTGTTGACACGGAGCCCCGCCGATCCATCACGACTGGTCTGCTGACGTAATCGTCTGATGTGGTTTCAACAGGCTTCCCGTTGCGACGACCACGAAGATCCATCTGCTAGCCCCGGCCCACTAGCACACGCAATCAACAGCCGTGCCTTCTGCTCGCCTGTGCTGTAGCAGCCACTGAACTGCTCCCGGACTCACCTATTGCTGTTCACTGGACCTTATGATCACTCAGCTACACATCTGATGCCTGCTGGACTGTTCCTTTATACGGTACCCCATCCTGTTTATCTGTTTAGTCTCAGCTCAAACTTTCGTCGCCATTACCAGCTGTTGTCTTAGCTCTTTCGAATAACATCTGTGATTGCTTTATGCCTCTCTCCCATGTCAATATGCCTTGACTATTGCTGTTTCGGATAGTTCTTACTGTACTTTTTCCCTGTAGAGCACCCAGTCCTGCTCAACCTGCCTCAGATAGCTCCTTTGTCCCACGCGGAGACCGGCTCAATTGGTGCCTCCAGTGACGCTATCTCTTTCATCGTTACCCAACGCTTAGGTTTACCTCCACTGTACTCATATCCTTCCATATCCTTGTCTGTACATAATGCCCTGAATCTATTCTACAACGCCCGGAAATCTGCCCCTTTTATTCACTGTACCCAACGCACTAGAATAAGAGTTCTTAAAGCTTTTAGCCATATCCTTATTCTATTCCTCCTCTGTTCCTCTGGTGATGTAGAGGTTAACCCAGGCCCTGTAGCCCCCAGTATCACTCCTACTCCCCAGGCGCTATCATTTGTTGACTTCTGTAACTGCAAAAGCCTTGGTTTCTTGCATGTTAACATCAGAAGCCTCCTCCCTAAGTTTGAGTTATTCACTGCGTTAGCACACTCCGCCAACCCTGATGTTCTAGCAGTATCTGAATCCTGGCTTAGGAAGGCCACCAAAGATTCAGAAATGTCCATTCCCAACTACAACAATTTCCGTCTAGATAGAACTGCCAAAGGGGGCAATCTACTGTAGAGATAGCCTGCAGAGCTCTATCATACTATCCAGGTCTGTGCCCAAACAGTTTGAGCTTCTACTTCTAAAAATCCACCTTTCCAGAAATTAGTCTCTCACTGTTGCCGCTTGCTACAGACCCCCCTCAGCCCCCAGCTGTGCCCTGGACACCATATGTGAATTGATTTCGCCCCATCTATCCTCAGAGTTCGTATTGCTTGGTAACCTAAACTGGGATATGCTTAACACCCCGGCCGTCCTACAATCTAAACTAGATGCCCTCAATCTCACACAAATTATCAAGGAACCTACCAGGTACAACCCTAAATCTGTTAACATGGGCACCCTCATAGATATCATCCTGACTAATTTACCCTCTAAATACACCTCCACTGTCTTCAACCAGGATCTCAGTGATCACTGCCTCATTGCCTGCGTCCGTAATGGTTCCGCGGTCAAACGACCACCCCTCATCACTGTCAAATGCTCCCTAAAACAGCAGGCCTTTCTAATTGACCTGGCCCGGGTATCCTGGATGGATATTGACCTCATTCCGTCAGTAGAGGATGCCTGGTTGTTCTTTAAAAGTGCTTGACTGCCCTTGACCAGCACAAAAAATCCTGTGGCGTACTGCATTAGCATCAAATAGCCCCCGCGATATGCAACTTTTCAGGGAAGTTAGGAACCAATATACACAAGCAGTCAGGAAAGCAAAGGCTAACTTTTTCAAACAGAAATTTGCATCCTATAGCACTAACTCCAAAAAGTTTTGGGACACTGTAAAGTCCATGGAGAATAAGAGCACCTCCTCCCAGCTGCCCACTGCACTGAGGCTAGGAAACACTGTCACTACCGATAAATCTACGATAATCGAAAATTTCAACAATCATTTTGCTATGGCTGGCCATGCTTTCTACCTGGCTACCCCTACCCTGGCCACCAGCTCTGCAACTTGCCCACTTGTTTTTCATCCTCTCCTTCTAATCAGGGGCTAATTCAGACCTGGGACACCAGGAGAGTGCAATTAACTATCAGGTAGAAATAAAAAACAGAAGTGTTTCGGCCCTCCAGGACCGGAATTGAAGAACCCTGCTCTAGATCCAAACTGTTACAGACCTATATCCATCATGCCCTGCCTTTCGAAAGTATTTGAAAGCCAAGTTAACAAACAGATCACCGACCATTTCGAATCCCACCGTACCTTCTCCGCTATGCAATCTGGTTTCTGAGCTGGTCATGGGTGCACCTCAGCCACGCTCAAGGTCCTAAACGATATTATAATCGCGATCGATAAAAGACAGTACTGTGCAGCCGTCTTCATCGACCTGGCCAAGGCTTTCGACTCCGTCAATCACCGCATTCTTATTGGCAGACTAAATAGCCTTGGTTTCTCAAATGACTGCCTCGCCTGGTTCACCAACTACTTCTCAGATAGAGTTCAATGTATCAAATCGGAGGGCCTGTTGTCTGGACCTATGGCAGTCTCTATGGGGGTGCCACAGGGTTCAATTCTTGGGCCGACTCTATTCTCTGTGTATATCAATGATGTTGCTGTTGCTGCTGGTGACTCTCAGATCGACCTCTACGCAGACGACACCATTTTGTATACATCTGTCCCTTCATTGGACACTGTGTTAACAAACCTCCAAACGAGCTTCAATGCCATACAGCACTCCTTAGCCTCCAAACGCTCTTAAACGCTAGTAAAACTAAATGCATGCTCTTCAATCGAACGCTGCTTGCACCCGCCTGCCCGACTAGAATCACTACTCTCGGCGGGTCTGACTTAGAATATGTGGACAACTACAAATACCTAGGTGTCTGGTTAGACCGTAAACTCTCCTTTCAGACTCACATTAAGCATCTCCAATCCAAAGTTAAATCTAGAATCGGCTTCCTATTTCGCAACAAAGCCTCCTTCACTCATGCTGCCAAACATGCCCTCGTAAAACTGACTATCCTACCGATCCTTGACTTCGGCAATGTCATTTACAAAATAGCCTCCAACACTCTACTCAGCAAATTGGATGTAGTCTATCACAGTGCCATCCATTTTGTCACCAAAGCCCCATATACTACCCACCATTGTGACCTGTACGCTTTCGTTGGCTGGCCCACACTACATATTCGTCGCCAACCCACTGGCTCCAGGTCATCTATAAATCACTGCTAGGCAAATCCCTGCCTTATCTTAGCTCATTGGTCACCATAGCAATACCTACCCGTAGTATGCGCTCCAGCAGGTATATCTCACTGGTCATCCCCAAAGCCAACACCTCCTTTGGCTGTCATTCCTTCCAGTTCTCTGCTGCCAATGACTGGAACGAACTGCAAAAATCTCTGAAGCTGGAGACTCTTATCTCCCTCACTAACTTTAAGCATCAGTTGTCTGAGCAGCTTACCGATCACTGCACCTGTACACAGCCCATCTGTACTTAGCCCACCCAACTACCTCATCCCCATATTGTAATTTATTTTGCTCATTTGCACCCCAGTATCTCTATTTGCACATCATCTTCTGCACATCTATCATTCCAGTGTTAATACTAAATTGTAATTATTTTGCGCTATGGCCTATTTATTGCCTTACCTCCATAACTTGCACACACTGTATATAGATTTTCTATTGTGTTATTGACTGTACAGTTTGTTTATCCCATATGTAACACTGTGTTGTTGTTGTTTTTATCGCACTGCTTTGCTTTATCTTGGCCAGGTCGCAGTTGTAAATGAGAACTTGTTCTCAACTGGCTTACCTGGTTAAATAAAGGTGAAATAAAATAAAAATAAAAATATCTGCCAACAACTCATTGTCATTCATTAGCTCCTGTACAATACATGTTTATATTGCTACATCTTGAAGGTCAACAACTGTCACGGGCGCCAATGAAGTACGACCAAAGCGCAGCGTTGGGAGTGAACATGATGATTTTAATGTAGAAACACACGACAAAACAAAACACGATCCGTGACGTCCTCAGTTACACCGACTGAACATAGAACAAAAACCCACAACCCCAAGGTGAACAATGACAGTTTAAATATGGCTCCCAATCAGAGATAACGAGCCGACAGCTGACACTCGTTACCACTGATTGGGAGTCACTCAACCAAACACAGAAACAACCAATAACCACCCAACCAACCCAAACACAACAATACTTAACACACTCTGGCTAAAATACCAAGTCCCGGAACCAGAGCGTGACAGTACCCCCCCCTAAAGGCGCGGACTGCGACCGCGCCTCAAAACCCCAAATAGGGGAGGGCTGGGTGGGTGTTGCTCCTCGGAGGCGGCTCCGGCTCCGGGCTTGACCACCACCCTACATAACTCCCCCCGTAATGGCCCCGGTCCAATCCAACCCAGCTGGCTGGATCCAAACTGATGACGCGCACCCCTAGCTTGGCGCGTGAGACAGGGATGGACCGGACCTGGCCGACGATACGCACCCTCGGCTTGGTACGTGGGCCGGACGGACCTCCTCAGGTTGACGACTCGCCTCCCTGGCTTGGTGCGAGTAGCAGGAATAGGCTGAACCAGGTTGACGACTCGCCCCCTTAGCCTGGTGCGAGTGGCAGGAACAGTCCGAGTTGGGCCGACGACGCACACCGTAGTCTTGGTGCGTAGAGCAGAGACAGGCCGGGCTGGGCTGGCGACGCACCCCGTGAGGCCTGGCGCGGGCGCAGGAACAGGCCGGGCTGGGCTGGCGAAACGCACCACAGACTTGGTGCGGGCGCAGGAACAGGCCGAGCTGGGCTGGCGACGCACCCCGTAGGCTTGGTGCGTTGAGCAGGGACAGGCCGGGCTGGGCTGGCGAAACGCACCACAGACTTGGTGCGGGGGAGCAGGAACGGGCCGAGTCGGGCTGGCGACGCGCACCGTAGGTTCAATGCGAGGAACAGGAACAGACAGAACCGCACTGGGGACACACACCCCTGGCCCCTACACGGGGATCAGGAACGGGCCGGACCGGACTGGAAACACCCCCCAGTACCTCTCGCCGTGCCTCCACACTTTCTATCCCCTTCGTAACCAGTGGCCCCCTTAAACTGGCGGCCATATCTGCCAACCTCTTGCACTCCTCCGGGCCGTACACCTTCTGCCCCGACCGTCGTGAGCCCCCCTAAAAATTTTCTGGGGTCTCTCCTCTCGGTGGACCAGGCCTCCATAGTCCTCTCCCCAACCTTCGCTCTTCTGGCTCCACCACTCGTTATCCAACTGCTGCTTGGTCTCGTTGAGGTGGGTTTTTCTGTCACGGGCGCCAATGAAGTACGACCAAAGCGCAGCGTTGGGAGTGAACATGATGATTTTAATGTAGAAACACACGACAAAACAAAACACGATCCGTGACGTCCTCAGTTACACCGACTGAACATAGAACAAAAACCCACAACCCCAAGGTGAACAATGACAGTTTAAATATGGCTCCCAATCAGAGATAACGAGCCGACAGCTGACACTCGTTACCACTGATTGGGAGTCACTCAACCAAACACAGAAACAACCAATAACCACCCAACCAACCCAAACACAACAATACTTAACACACTCTGGCTAAAATACCAAGTCCCGGAACCAGAGCGTGACAACAACATACTGTAAATGATACTTCAACAGTAATACAAACTTGCAATTCATTGATAGAGTAAGAGGGGCCGATGTTGAGGTCTCAGTAAAAATGCATTTAGTTTGACTTTGGCTGACCAAGCAGCAGAAACAAATGCAGTGAACTTTTTACTGCAACTCTTCATTGAGAGTGGTAAAATTGCTCTCCATTGGAAAATGTTGGATATCAGAAGTGTATGGTCATATGTAGTCCCTGTTCTCAATATTCCACTTTTTTCACTAGCCCTCTGAGAAATGTATGCAGATCATCTTGATGAATGTCATCTAGTTAAATGCCTTTTATGATCCCTTTGAGCAATATAACACTGTGCCTTGCGTGAAAGCCCCTGCTTTTCCCGATGACTGTGTGATCTCGCTCTCAGTGGTCGATGTGAGCAAAACGTTTAAACAGGTTAACAATCACAAGGCCGCCGGGCCAGCCACCAGACGGAATACCAGGGTGCGACATTTTCAATCTCTCCTTGTCCCAGTCTGTAATCCCAACATGTTTCAAGCTGACCACCATTGTCCTTGTTCCCAAGAGCTCGAAGGTAACCTACCTAAATGACTATCGCCCTGTAGCACTCGTTTAATTATGAAGTGCTTTGAAAGGCTGGTCATGGCACACATCAACACCATCATCCCAGACACCCTAGATCCACTCCAATTCACATACCGCCCCAACAGATCCACAGATGACGCAATCTCAATTGTACTTCACACAGCCCTCTCCCACCTGGACAAGAGGGGAAATAACTATGTGAGAATGCTGTCCATAGACTACAGCTCAGCATTCAACACCATAGTCCCCTCAAAGCTCATCACCAAGCTAGGGACCCTGAGACTGAACTCCTCCCTCTGCAACTGGATCCTGGACTTCCTGACGTGCCGGCCCCAGGTGGTGAGGGTACGTAACCCACGACTGCATGGCAGCGCACGACTCCAACACCATCATTCAATTTGCTGACGACACGATGGTGGTAGGCCTGATTACCTGATGGCGATGAGTCAGCAAACAGGGAGGAGATCAAAGACTTAGCAGTGTGCTGCCAGGACAACAAACCTCTCCCTCAATGTCAATAAGGCCAAGGAGCTGATCTTGGACTATAGGAGAAAGAGGGGAGAGCACGCCCCCATCCACATCAACAGGGCTGTTGTGGAGCGGGTCGAGAGCTTCAAGTTCTTTGGCGTCCACATCACTAAGCACTTAACATGGTCCACACACACCTGCACAGTCGTGAAGAGGGCACGGTAGCGCCTCTTCCCCCTCAGGAGGCTGAAAATATTTGGCATGGGCCCTCGGAACCTCAAAAAGTTATACAGCTGCACCATAGAAAGCATCTTCACTGGCTGCATCACCATTTGGTATGGCAAATGCACCGCCCTTGACCGCAAAGAGCTACAGAGCGTGGTGTGGACAGCCCAGTACATCACTGGGGCCGAGCTCCTTGCCATCCAGGACCTCTATATCAGGCGGTAGGCCCGAAAAATTGCCAAAGACTCTAGAAACCCAAGCCATAGACTGTTCACTCTGCTACCATCTGGCAAACGGTACCGGAGCATTGGCTCTCGGACCAACAGGTTCCGAGACAGCTTCTACCCCCAAGCCATAAGACTGCTAAATAGCCGGACTGCTAAATAGTCAATTAATGGTACCCAAACTATCTGCACTGACTCTATCTTGCACTGACCCTACGCACACTCACTAGACTATATATACACACCATATACACACTCTCTCACACACACTACATTGACACTCGAACACAAAACCCACACACATTCACTTACACTACATACGCACACACACACATAACACATACATGCATACCCTAGAAGCTCTCATAGTCTCACATCAGAATTAGACGTTCATCCATGTTTCTCGTATGTCAAATTTCGAAGTTGTTCCAAACGTCAAATTTCAAAGTGTTTAAGGTTAAGTTTAGGCATTAAAACTGCAAAATGTAACTTTTTGGGCGACCCGACAAGATTCACATAGAAATGTGAGTTATAGATCTGTCATTCTCATTGAAAGCAAGTCTAAGAAGCGGTAGATCTGTTCTATGTGCGCTATTTCTATGCTTCCCGTTTTTAAGTTTAGTTTTTGTACACCAGCTTCAAACAGCTGAAAAGACAATATTTTTGGTTATGGAAAATATATTTCACAGCGTTTTAGATGGTACAATGATTCTCTACACTATACTTGCTTGTTTTGTCACACAAACAATGCTTTAGCATGTGAAATGCTTGCTTACAAGCCCTTCCCAACGATTCAGAGTTTAAAAATAATAATACAAATCAAAAAGTAATAGAATGAAATAAAATATACAAGAATGGAGCTAAATACAGGGAGTACCAGTACCAGATCAATGTGCAGAGGTATGAGGTATTTGAGGTAGATATGTACATGAAGGCAGGGTAAAGTGACTAGGCATCAGGATAGACAATAATTAGAGTAAAATAAAGAACAGAGTAGCAGCAGCAAATGATGAGTGTAAATGTGTTTGTGTTGTGTCGGTATTCGCATGCAGGTCACCCGTGACACAAGTCAGTATTGTCTGAGGAGGTCAGAAGATTACATGGAAACCAGCCACTAGGGGAAACAGTGAGCGCTATTACCTTCAAGTAGGTTTCGGTTTTGCTTAAGCATTGTGGAAGGGGATGGTGGATGGGTGTAAGCATCTAATTCCAACGGTTGCATGTTCAAATCCAGCAATGGAAAGTTGTTTTTGATATTTATGTTTTAAGCCTATCCCAAACCTTAACCCTTACCTTAACCATTCAGAGTTAATGCCTAACCTTAAGAATTCGGAGTTAAAGCCTAAACTTAACCCTAACCTTGAAAATCGCTCTGCCATTTCCTGGTTGCTAAAATTATAATAGTTTGCCTAATTTCAGTTTATGTGAATCATTGTACCATCTAAACTGCTGTGAAATATATTTTCCATAACCAAAAATATTGTATTTTCAGCTGTCTGAAGCTGGTGTACAAAACCGAAAGTAAAAGACGCAAAAAACGAAATTGGAAGCATAGAAATAGCGCACATAGAACATATCTACTGCTTCTTGGACTTGCTTTCAATGAGAATGAGAGATCTATAACTCACATTTCCATGTGAATTTAGTTGGGTCGCCCAAAAAGTTACATATAGCAGTATTTATGCCTAAACTTAACCTTAAACACTTCAGAATTTGCCGTATTTACTGCCAATATTTACTGCCAATATTACTGCCAATATAGGCTACCCCAACAAATCTCTAATACTTGCCTCTTTTCAGCCTTTCATTCCAGACCAGTATCATGTCCCTTTTGACATGTTTCTATGAACAATTGTACCATGTAACGATTAGCCCGGGCTAGATTGTGTTACGGCTAAGTGCTATTTGGACAAATAATGGCTTTGGGGCCTATCAATTGCGATGAAAGATGTCACCTTCCACCAAAACACCATTGTATCCAATGACAGTCATGTTGGCGTAGGTGTATAATTGCTCTTTGCGTATTAGCTTTGGCCTCTTTTTTTCTTCTCTTTACCCAAATGAGATGAAAGAATTGAGTCCTCCATTACATGAATGGTATCCAGGGAACGTTAATGAGGATGGATAACTGTGTCTATTAAGTGACCTATTATCATTTTTTATTGCACAGAAATCTCATTTGACTGGATTTTTAATTAAACAGTGGCTAAATAAAGGGCTTGTGTATTCTGTGGACTGAACCTAGGGCACTCAGCAGTAATCAGTGTATGCAGGTAACTTTTAATCATTTAATCGTGGCACACGGGATTCATACTGAAATGTAATATATAGGCAGCTTATTACGAGTCCTTTGTAGAATGCCCCCAATTGCACTTTTGTATTAAAAAAAACTACATTCATACAGTTCTCCCCTGTGGCATCAAATCCCCTGTCTACTATGTAGGCAACCTGACTTTTGGTGTCAATTACATTTAATTCAGAAAGTAAACCGAATCCCAATTCCACATTTTCTTCATTGAAAAGCATTGGAATTTCAGTGTTCTTCCTGAATTGACTGGAATTTAAATGGTATTGACCCCAACCCTGCTTTTTAATCAACCCAACTCAAACTTTTTAACAAATGCATAACCTCAGCCCTGAGCAGTCTAAACTGTCTATTGGTCTTGTACATTTATTTTTTAAGAATATGTTGTCCAGAACTAAGTGGAGGTACTCTTGTTTTAAGAGGCCTAGATTTCAAGAAAACTATTTTCATACTCTGAGAGTATACGTTTCTGCTGGCCTTGTTGAGTTGGCTGACATGTGTATTGCCCACGGGGACTGATTCCCACAGAATGACACCAAAGTCAAATGTTCAACTTTATATCTAGCTGCCCGCATCACAGAACTGTGCAAAACCAAGAAAAGCTTTCATCTGTGTGCTCTCTCTCCTCTCTCCTCCCTCTCCCTCTCTCTTCTCCTCTCTCCTCTTTCCCTCTCCCTGTCTATCCCTGTCTCTTCTTCTCCTCTCTCTCATCTACAGAATCAAACCCAACAGACCTCTTACTATCTGTTGTCTGACCTCGGCTTGTGAATGTTTTCGTGTAGAGAGATACTGTATTATTATTTGGCTTGTTTTGGTTGGTCAGCTATCCACCATGGAAATAGTTTGAGTCCATCAGTCCTATTTCCTGCTGTCTTACCATCACTGATCAGGATTTCTTTGGGATAGGCTACATTATAAGCAACACATCTCTAGTCTGTAATGCACTCTGTGAATTACTACGTACTTAAGGGTTGTATTGATGGGATTAGTATTCATTTGAGGGTCAGCCAATTCGATCAACCCCAGATTATCTTATTAATAAACAGAATTTAACACAGACATATGCCTTAGCTTCTGCCCCTGAGGTTGTTGTTCTGTAATGACCTACATGGCCTGACAATTGGTTGCCTTTTCCACAACCATTTTGTATCAATGTGACTGCCTGTGTGCGTAGAGATATGACTGTCTGTTGTCTTGTTCCTCTGTATAAGCAGAGCATTTTTGTATGAAACTGTTCAAAGTTTAGTATTTCAAAGTTGCTTCCTTATGAAGGGGAGAGAATCACTGAATTATGCATTGGCTGTTTAGAGCAAGCCGGAGCAGACTGGCTTCAACCAGGGGGAGATGAACTGAGGCTTCAAAAATCAGTCAGCTAATGAAAATAACTTGCCTCTCTCTCTCTCTCTCTCTCTCTCTCTCTCTCTCTCTCTCTCTCTCTCTCTCTCTCTCTCTCTCTCTCTCTCTCTCTCTCTCTCTCTCTCTCTCTCTCTCTCTCTCTCTCTCTCTCTCTCTCTCTCTCTCTCATCCTGACTCCCCACAGATTTTTGGTATTTTAAAAGCTCTCTGTTCTGAAGGGGTGAGAGAATGAGAAGACAAGGGAGGAAGGGAGGACATAGTTCCTGTGTGTGAAATAAGGCCATATTCACCATTAAGAGCTTTTCTCCTCCCAACGCCTACACCTCTTTGATCCCTTCAGCCACTGTACCCATCTACTCGCTATAGGTATCGATGGAACAGGAGGGAGAACGTAAGTGTGGATCTCAGGAAGTCACCTCCCTACCCCCATCTCATCATATCTTGATCTGTCTCCACACCTTGCTATTTTGATTCGGATGATTCAGGGGCGACAGGGAGTGTATTGAGCAAGAAAAGGAGATGGAGACTAGAGAGACAGGTGGACTACACAGACCAGTGTATCTGGTAACCACCCTAACTCAAATGCAACAAAAGCAGACACAGTATCACACTTACAGACATTGACTTAGTTGCTGCCCCAGAGGGGAATTCTACAAAGCAGGTTCAATGAGTTAGCCAGCTAACTTAAATATTCTGAAATAACTTTAACATTTTTTGAAAGATAAGCTTGAAATGGGCATGGTCTAATTGACTCAATAAGCAAACACACATATTTAGCTTTCTTTATGAACCTGAAAATCAATGGTTATTTTTGGTTGTTTAACCAAGTTAGCTGGCTATCTCATTGATCCTAATTTGTAATATACCCCTCACTGGACTGTTGCTATATTTTTACTTATGACATCTTTAAGAACTTTGTCTTCATCATCTCTATTTCTGCAGTTTAAGCCTTTAAGCATCACTGACCTAAACAATGACTGTTAAACAAGCAAATCCATTGAAAAGGTCAGTTGCTATTGACCATCCTCAGTGCTGACCTTTTACTGTGCAGCTGAGCAGTTCGCAAGATGGAAACATCAGACCAGCTATCAGATGACTGACAGTCAGCACTCAGACTGCTTAGACAACTCCATCGGTCGCTATGCTCCATGAATGTCCAATAATACCTCCTCTTTAACTACATGGTTAGTGAGCCTGATTGGTCTTTGCTTCACTATTCATCGCCAGCTCTTTGAGCTGCAACTCCAGTAACGAGTGCTTCAGATGACGCACAGCGATTGATGATACAATGAGAAAGAGAAAGAGAAAGAGAAAGAGAAAGAAAGGGTGAGTAACACTTAAAGAGAGACAGAGAGAGGGATGGAGGTGAAGATCTAAGAACCTGTGTTAGAAGATGGGATGATGGGGGGATGATGAAGGAATGGAGAGAGAGTGGAGGTGGGGTAGCTAATGAGATGGCAGTCATCCGGTAGCTGCTTCCAGGGCTCTTCTCTGCTTGTAGTTTTGTCATGTTGTAGGGATAACACATAGGGACCACCATGCAGTGGATGAACTTCTCAGATTATTGACTGGCCTCTGTTGCTTTGATAAACCTAAATACTTGATGTATTTTACAGCAGTGATGAAAGCAGTAGCAAAATTATCTACGTATGTGGTCTGATGTTTAATGCTAACATATTCCAGAATAACATAACAATGATTGCGAGCACCTCCTGAGTGGCGTAGCTGTCTAAGAGACAATTTATGCTTGATCCGAAAATGATGCAATTGCGGAGCCTCTGGAGGCATGCAGAGGCCAAATTGATCTCCTTACCGCATCGCCGTGCCCCTCTCAAATTCTGTAACAACGCGGAGGGCTCCGTATAGCTCCGCATTGACATGATTGGTTGACAGTAGGTGAGGGCGGGAGGTCCTGTATAAATACAAACTCACTTCCTTGACAACTTCCTTCACAACAGCTCTGCGCTGCGCCGCGAAGCGCAAGAAGTATGAATGCCCTGACTTCTGCAGAGGCTGTTTCACCGTAAATGCTGCACAGCCAATGCGGATGTCGGATTGACCATGCAGCGCCTTTAAGGCACTGCATTGCAGTGCTGAGGTGCCACTACAGCCTGGGGTTCGATCCCAAGCTGTGTCACAGCCGGCCGTGACCAGGAGCCCCATAGGGTGGTGCACATTTGGCCCAGCACTGTCTGCGTCATGGTAGGGTTTGCCCAGGGGCTTTTACTTGGCTCATCGTGCTCTAGCGACTGCTTGTGGTGGGCCGGGCACCTGAAAGTGACTTTGGTCATCAGTCGAACAGTGTTTCCTCCGACACATTGGTACGGCTGACTTTCGGGTTAAGCGAGCAGAGTGTTAAGAAGCAGTGCGGCCTGGCAGGTCATGTTACAGAGGACGCATGTCTCAACCTCCACCTCTTCCGAACCCATTGGGGAGTTGCAGCGATGAGACAAGGTCGTAACTACCAATTGGATATCACGAAATTGGGGAGAAAATGGGGTAGAATTTAAAAAAATAATGATTGTGAGCTTGGAGTGCAAGTTATAGGAATATAATGTGTCCAGTCCAACATTTAATGTCTTAGCAATATCATAGCCTACTCCACTTGACAGGCAGGATATGCACAGATCCTTGGCATCTGCCCTTTACCCTGCTGTGTAATGCTGTCAGGGGAAGTTGTCATAAGCTAATCCGATGGAAATAACCCTCCTCCCACCCCATGTCGCCTCTGACTCCTCGGCCTCACCCGGCTTTCTCCAATAAGAGCTGGTGTCACGGCAAGTGCTCACCCATGGCCAGCCGTGCCAACGCCAATCATCTGAGCTAATCAGAAATGGACTGACCCTGCATTGACCTGGCCTTGGAGCGCTGACAGTCTGAGAAGCGTTGTTTCGTACAGTGAGCTCAAGATATATCTAATCCTTTTGTTTTATCTCGTTACCTTCCCTGCCCTTGTCAGAGAGTGACCTGTGGAGATCGGTCTGTCCTTCTGATGGGGACAAGTGGCTCTTCTGGCCTGGCTTGATTAACCCTTGATGTACTCTGCATTTGTACTACCCCACATGTCTCTGAATGTGTTTTTGTTTTTTGCTTGTGCCAAAGGGACTTATTGTATTCACATCAATGACATTTGCTTTAGAAAGAAATATAGAAATACAGTACAATGTCTAGCTAATGTCTGGTTGAAATGGTGAACAGGCCATCCCTTTGAGAAGGGCCCAGTTTTTTATGTATTTATTTCACCTTTATTTAACCAGGTAAGCCAGTTGAGAACAGGTTCTCATTTACAACTGCGACCTGGCCAAGATAAAGCAAAGCAGTGCAATAAAAACAACACAGAGTTACATATGGGGTAAAAAACATAAAGTAAAAAATACAACAGAAAATATATATACAGTGTGTGCAAATGTAGCAAGTTATGGAGGTAAGGCAATAAATAGGCAGTGGGCCAAGGTCATCATCTCCTCTGAAAGCTTTTCTCCATTTACAGTGAGGACTTCTACAGCCATCAATCGCCATTTCTCCCAGCCTCACTGCACATGGTCAATCCAACCACTTACTGACATGACTCTGTTTCTTACTGCAGTGCACTGCAGTGGAGGACAATGGATGCAGCGGCTAAGAGGTAGACAGGGCTCGGATTTTAGGGTTGAGGGACTCAGAAAAAGGTTGTGTTATTCGTATTCACCTTTTAATGTCACCGCTAACCTTTCAGCGATGCTCATTTGCTATTCCCTATTCACCTGCCACCCTGAATCATAAGTAAATGGTTGCCATTGCAGTCACTGTGGAAGAATGTACAGCTCTTGCTCACAATCACTGAGAAATATGGATGAAGGAGTTGGTGACAGAGTGTATTTTGGAATGATAGGTGTGGAAATAAACGGAAGGTTGCCTTCTGGACAAACGACTAAGATATTTTTACACTGATTTATGAAATGTTAATCAGTATGGTAATGTATAACATAGGTTTATCTATGATGTCAGTACAAAGGTGCCAAAAGCATTCCACCTATCATCAGCTTCATTTGCATACCAACACATTTCTGACCACAGAATTCGATCATGGGGGATATGCATGTTGACATGAACGATTACTTTAGGAATTAAGTAAACTTTTGCCTCAAAAAACCTTCACGGAAAATCTACATTGTTCATCGTTCTTTCACATATAACATATTCCATGGTGTTCACCAAACAAAAGTGGCTAAGTATCTTCCTCTCCCCCCAAAAAACCTACAGATCGTGTTTTCTTAATATGAACCAGTGTATTGTGGAAGAAAACAGTGCTGCCAAGCCTAGTCGGATAACAAAAGACAAAATGAAAGGATACCAGACAGAAGTCACAGCTTGCCAAAACAACACAGTATCAATAGACTGGGAACCCCCAGACAGTAAGATATCTCCCATTTGAATGACCTGAAAAGACACAAAGAGCCAGCTCCAAATGTGTACTTCTAATTTTTTATTTACAAGAAGAAATTGGTGAAAAGGTAACTGAAAAAAATCACATAACCCATTGTTGTGATTCCACCACCTGCCACTCCTATGTCTACATTCATTGAAATCACAAAGGGGATAGATGTTCATTCTATACTACAGTACTCTTTTCTTGGAAAAGTCAGCTGGGAAAACCTGTTGTCTCTGTGCGAAACATCTACCTGGAATATGCTCACATTTCCTTGAATTCCAGTCAGTCTGTGTGATATCTTTATGTTAAATGGGAAGGCACGGAGGAAAGGCCCAAGTGTAATTGGGGGAAGTTGTACAATTATTAACAGCAATTTCCACTTGGCTTAGTAAGGGCTTGGGTCAGAGAAAATACCTTGCAGACTCTCACACATACAATACATGTATTTCATCCCCATGTGTCTGAATATCTGAAGTAAATCCCAGGAGACACAGTTCATTAGACTATAATCTGCAGGAAATCCTGCTTTGTCTTGTTTCAAAAAGCTGTTCAAAAAGATGTAGGGATGCAGGTGTGTGTCTACAAAAAAGTATCACTGACAATTTGTTGCCTTAAATATTTCCCTTTGATCAATGTGCCTGCTCCTTAGAGACTTTTAAGGGAAATATTAAATGTTGTTTCATTAAATCTATTGATTGTGACTGTGATTGAGATGGTTGATATGCTTTGATCATAGATATTATTGTCCAGATGAGCAAGTGCTGTCTCAACCCAAGTATCCTAACTTTGCTGTCAAAAGTCATTAAGACAGAACTGGACAAGACACATTTCTCTTTCCAAAGACATAGTCAAATAAGGATCCTTCTACAGTCTACAGGTTTGAAAGTTGTTTCTAAAACTTTTTTTTAGCTAAGAATGCAAATTATTGGAATATCAAAAGACGCTATATAGGCAGTTTCCACTGTGAGACTCTTTAATAAATGATCATAGGAAGCCTACTTTAAAGTAGAGGAATGTTACCTTAAAAATGTGGGACTGCATCTCAACCCTGTTCAGGACAGATTTATTTTACATTTTAGTAGACGCTCTTATCCAGAGCAACTTACAGTTAGTGAGTGCATACATTATTTTTTATACTGGCCCCCTGTGGGAAACGAACCCACAACCCTGGCGTTGCAAACACCATGCTATACCAACTGAGCTACATCCCTGCCGGCCATTCCCTCCCCTACCCTGGACGACTTGTGCGCCGCCGGCTATGACAGAGCCTGGATTCGAACCAGGATCTCTAGTGGCACAGCTAGCACTGCGATGCAGTGCCTTAGACCACTGCGCCACTCGGGAGACTATTTATCTATTTATCTTTTTATCTTCTCTCCGTCTGAGTAGTGATTAATTCATCCATCCAAGCTCGTTAGGAAGTTAACATTTTAAAGTTACGAACTTCAGGTTTAATAATTAAAAACTATTTTTCTCTCACCATATTTCTTTAATGTCTACCTTTTAGCTCTGTTTGATTGACCTGTTCTCATTATGGTAAACTGAGTTGGACTGACCAGCTATGGTGTTCCTCTGATCCTGTCAACGTGACCATTAACCACATGTCTCCATTGCATTTAGCAAGCCATTAGACATTCTCTCCAGTGTAGACCTCCAGGGTCATTTTGCGCTAGGGAAGTTGAAATATAAAAGTAAATGGGTTTGTGGTGTCAATGACTGGCGTTATCTGACACATTTTTAGAGTAATTGCAAATTACTGAATATGTCAGTGTTTGAGTTGGTGATGATGATAACTTATAACTTTGTTTAAGGGCTCCCGAGTGGCCCAGCGGTCTAAGGCAGTGCTTGAAGCGTCACTACAGACCCCCTGGTTCAATTCCAGGCTGTATCACAACCGGCCATGATTGGGAGTCCCATAGGGTGGTGCACAATTGGCCCAGCGTCGTCCGGGTTTGGCCGGTGTAGGCCGTCATTGTAAATAAAAATGTGTTCTTAACTGACTTGCCTTGTTAAATATATTTTTAATAACTTTGTTTAAGAAGTCATAGAAAATAACAATACTGTTGACTTTCCACCAATAAAACATGTCGTTAGCTAAGTATCTAAATTTTTTGGTTTATTTGTTTCCTCTCAGACAACCATGTTTATGAAATGCCTAAAATGTTTCCTTTGAAAATAACCTT